>NC_058131.1:536034606-536051667 GCF_016433145.1 Gracilinanus agilis
TATATATATATATATAAACTAGAGGGGGAAAAACAGTATGGTACTAGCTAAGAGACAGAAGGGAGGAGGATCAGTAGAATAGACTTTGGGGTAAGTTACCTCAGCAAGACAGTCTATGATAAACACAAAGAGCCCAACTTTTGGGACAAAAATCCACTATTTGACAAAAACTGCTGGGAAAATTAGAAAACAATATGGGAGAGATTAGGTTTAGATCAGCATCTCACAC
This sequence comes from Gracilinanus agilis, assembly GCF_016433145.1. Taxonomy (NCBI): domain Eukaryota; kingdom Metazoa; phylum Chordata; class Mammalia; order Didelphimorphia; family Didelphidae; genus Gracilinanus; species Gracilinanus agilis. The sequence continues at coordinate 536,034,836 of NC_058131.1, forward strand.
CCTACACCAAGATAAATTCAGAATGGGTGAATGACTTGAATATAAAGAAGGAAACTATAAGTAAATTAGGTGAACACAGAATAGTATACTTGTCAGATCTCTGCGAAAGGAAAGAATTTAAAACCAAGCAAGAGTTAGAAAAAATTACAAAATGTAAAATAAATTATTTCAATTACACTAAATTAAAAGACTTTTGTACAAATAAAAACAGTGCAACCAAAATCATAAGGGAAACAACAAACTGGAAAAACATCTTTATGACAAAAAATTCTGACAATGGTCTAATTACTCAAATATACAAGGAGCTAAATCAATTGTACAAAAAAAATCAAGCCATTCCCCAATCGATAAATGGGCAAGGGACATGAATAGGCAATTTTCAGATAAAGAAATCAAAAGTATCAATAAGCACATGAGAAAGTGTTCTAAATCTCTAATAATTAGAGAAATGCAAATCAAAACAACTCTGAGGTACCACCTCACACTCAGCAGATTGGCTAAAATGACAGCAGGGGAGGGTAATCAATGTTGGAGGGGATGTGGCAAAATTGAGACATTAATGCACTGCTGGTGGAGTTGTGAATTGATTCAACCATTCTGGATGGCAATTTGGAACTATGCTCAAAGAGAGCTAAAAGATTGCCTGACCTTTGATCCAGCCATACCATTGCTGGGTTTGTACCCCAAAGAGATCATAGATAAACAGACTTGTACAAAAATACTTATAGCCACGTTCTTTGTGGTGGCAAAAAACTGGAAAGTGAGGGCATGCCCTTCAACTGGGGAATGGCTGAACAAACTGTGGTATATGTTGGTGATGGAATACTATTGTGCTCAAAGTAATAATAACTTGAGGAATTCCATGTGAACTGGAATGACCTCCAGGAATTTCTGCAGAGTGAAAGGAGCAGAGCCAGAAGAACATTGTACACAGAGACTGATACACTGTGGTAAAATCGAATGTAATGGACTTCTGTACTAGCAGCAATGCAATGACACAAGACAGCTCTGAGGGATTTATGGTAAAGATGCTACCTACATTCAGAGGAAGAACTGCAGGAGAGGAAACATATAAGAAAAGCAACTGCTTGAACACATGGGTTGATGAGGACATGATTTCGGAAGTAAACTCTAAATAACTACCGTAGTACAACTATCAATAATATGAGAATAGGTCTTGATCAATGTACATGAAGAAACCAGTGGGAATGTGCGTTGGCTATGGTGGTGGGAGCAGGCGGGTTGGAGGGGAGAGAGTAAGAATATGGATCATGTAAATGTGGAAAAAATTTTCTAAAACAAATAAAATTAAAAAAAAACAAATATATATATATATATATATATATATATCAATTCTTGAATGAACAAAGGATGCTCAAGATACTACTCCATGGCATCTTTTTTTTTTAAGTCATGCTTCATATCTTTGAGGAATTCTAGTTGAATTTGTACCTCAGCCATATTTTTAGCTGAAGCATTGTTTCTAGATGTTATGGAGTCATTCTCTTCTCAGTTGAGTCTTGAACATCCTTGGCACTATAATAACTCAAAAGAGAATGTCCATTTTTCCACTCTACTTTCTGACTTCAGACTTGATGTTAAGACTGAGCTCTGCCACACTACGGGGAGTTATTATATGTCCAACCTGATTTCCTTGGGCAAGATAGTAAATAAACAAACAGAAGCAAGGCAGGATAAAACCCACAGCCTCTTGAATTATTTTTGTAAAAGTGGAAATACATATACGGCTGTCACAATGCCCCAGTGTGGGTATGGGAGTGGTCGTTTGTTTTTATTTAACAAACTCTATGGTTAAATCATTTTAAGGTAGGTGAATCTTTAGTATCCTGAACCTAAGGAACACAGAAATAAACTTTTTTATTTGACAGGTTTACATATAGTCTACATAACTTTACAATCTTGTTCTGCTACTATTTATGACCCCATCATTCAGATAAGTTGTATTAGTCATTTTTTTGCTAAAATAAGTGCTAAATATTGAGAGATCATATAGTTCCAAATCTGTTATTGTTCAGAGATGTAGAGCAGAACATAGTTCATCAGAAATTCATTATTAAAAATATTTAACTAACAAGCATATTTTTATATTTTTGGCCAAGTGATTTTAGAAAATTTCGAAAATGTGTTCCTTAAGTGAATAGTAATATTGAATGAATCTGTTGAGATTAAAAAGCACCATAGGAAATCAACATAGATTGATTCTTAGGAAAATAGAATAGAAGTTTCTAAAAGAGATATGAACAAACAAAAAAGAAAATAAAAGAATTAGAGTCTAAGGGGATGTTTTTATTTCCTCTTAAATAACTGGTGAATGATTGAACAAATTGTAGCATGTGAATGTAATGAAATATTGTGCTATAAGAAGTGAAAAAGATTTCATGGATAGTATGAGATCAAGGTGTTGCATAAAATAGGTAGAGTCAAATGAGTAGAATTGGAAGAACACTTTATTCAAAGCCAGGAACATTTTAAAGAAAAACAATTTTAAAAGGCTTAAATACCAGGGTTAATAACTGTCTCCAAAAGACCTATGGTGAAACATGTTCCTAACAGAAACATCTGTTCTTGAGAGAAAGGTAGTGGGCATGGGGCTCAGAGACCTACATTTTTGGACATGGCCATTGTGTGTATTTGTTTTGCTTTACTATTTATTCATTACATAGTTTGGTTTGGTTTTTCTTTTTTATGTTTTTAACAAAATCCTTACCTTCTTAAAATGAATACTCTGTATTGGTTCTAAGGCAGAAAGTAGGTAAGGGGTAAGCCATAGAAGTTAAGTGACTTGCCCAGGGTCACACAGTTAGAAAGTGTCTGAGACTGAATTCAAACCTAGGATCTCCAGTCTCTAAGCCTGGCTATCAATCCACTGAGCCACCCAGTTGCCCCCAGTTTGGTTTTTCTTTGTTTTCCTATTGTTTATAGTTGCTTTTATACTCTACTACCTTTTGCTTTTCTTTTTATTCCCATTACTTAGCACAGTGTCTGTAGTGGGAGCTTAATAAATGCTAATTTACTGAATGAATGAATGAATTTTCTATTGAAATTCTTTTATTCCTCAGATGCTCTGACCAAATTCCACTTTTTCCTGGTAGTTTTCTTTGATTTTTAACTCCACCTTCAGAAAAATATCTTCTCTTACTTTCTTAGAGCACTTATCTGAATCTTTCTTTTCCCTCTGTTATATTCTACCTTGCACCATAATTATGTTATTGGCTTAGTCTTCCTATTGTTATTTTTTCACTTTTCAGTTTTTCAAAAAGGACCAGTGTCATCACAAAGTGATATATTGATTTGTTGGCAAATTGGATTATAATAAGGCAGAGTTGAACAAAGTAGTCATCCTTGCTCTCTCTTCAGAGTCATCAAAGTCCTGTAGCAAAACAAAAGTCAGGATGACTGATCCATGAGTTACCCTCAACCTGGTTTAGCCTATCCACTAAGATGATTTTACTGGGTGTGGCGGCTTCTTGGAACCCCAAGTGAGAATGAGTGAAAGGTAGACACCAAAGAGATAAATTGCCCTGAAAAGGACTCAGCAAGACCTCACAACAGAGGTCTAGTCCTCTTGGAACATCCCATACACTTCATTCTTCCAATTATTAAGTTCATTAAAGGAAGAGAGTTTTATTGGTTTTTTTTGTTTGTTTGTTTTTTATTTTTTTTTTTAATTTTAAAAATCTCTAGGCCTTACTCTCAATCCACTGAGCTACCCAGCTGTCCCTATTGTTTTTAATATCTGAGTTATTGGTGTCTACCATAGCTATGTGGTTATTAGTTGTTGGACTGACTTGAATTGTTAAAGATTTTTCAAAAGGGAAAAGTTGAAAAAAAAGGATTCATTATTTGGTTGATGCACAAAGTAAAAGAAAGGGAGCTAATTTTTTTTTCAAGATTGAATCTAATTACTAATAGATGTCTAGGTATAGTCTTTCTTGTCAAAACAATGTTAAATATATAACATAGGAAAGAAAGTGGAGTAGAAGACTTGTTTTGGTTTTAAAAACAATGAACTCATAAGATACCTACGTTAAGAATACTCTTCTCTCTGAAAACAAAACAAAACAAAACAAAAAAGTCCTTTTCTATTTGTTGTCAGGTTTAGATCCTGATAAACATCTTGGAAAAACATTGGATGAAGTGGAGTCGGATCTCTCTGAGGTAAGAATTACTTATGATTAATTAAAAATTTTTATATGTATATATATATATATTTCAAAGAAGAAAATATGTGCTACCACTTGATAAAATTTACTTCCTATTAAAAAATGTCACAGAAGCAAGTTTTAAGTTTCTAATACTTAAGTAAAACTTGTTCTTTAAAAGTCATAAATTGGGGGCAGCTGGGTAGCTCAGTGGAGTGAGAGTCAGGCCTAGAGATGGGAGGTCCTAGGTTCAAATCTGGCCTCAGACACTTCCCAGCTGTGTGACCCTGGGGAAGTCACTTGACCCCATTGCCCACCCTTACCACTCTTCCACCAAGGAGCCAATGCACAGAAGTTAAGGGTTTAAAAATTAAAAAAAAAAAGTCATAAATTGGCAACAACCCTTTGTCGTAAGGTTCAGAAAAGCTGACTATATTATATATAGTATATTATAAGATTTGTTTTTTTCTTACAATCCTAACTAAGCACCATTACTATGAACTTTGGAAGTGTGGAGAAATTTGGGTAACATTTTATATGTTAGTCAAGCAATTTTCATGCCAAAATCATATTTAGGGAGCAGCTGGGTAGCTCAGTGGATTGAAAGCGAGGCCTAGAGACAGGAGGTCCTACGTTCAAATCTGGCCTCAGACATTTCCCAGCTGTGTGACCCTGGGCAAGTCATTTGACCCCCATTGCCTAGCCCTTACCACTCTTCTGCCTTGGAGCCAATACACAGTATTGACTCTAAGATGGAAGATAAAGGTTTAAAAAAAATCATATTTAGTGTCTTCAAGGCAATTTTATTGTTATTTTACTTTAACCCTTGAAATCAAGTGCTAAAGCAATATTAGCCAAAGTTTTAGAAGTACCATTTTTGGCTTAATATAAACTATTTTCCTTCTGGATTTCATTATATGAAATCATAGGATGACCAAATAAATAATCAGTGTGAAAAGGAATCTATGACTTCAGTAGTTTTCTTTTTTTTTTTTTTACCCTTACCTTCTGTCTTAGAATCAATACTGTGTGTTAGTTCCAAGGCAGAAGAGTGGTAAGGGCTAGGCAATGGGGGTTAAGTGACTTGCCCAGGGTCACACAGCAAGGATGTGTCTGAGGATAGATTTGAACCAAAGACTTCCCATCTCTAGGCCTGGTTCTTAATCCATTGAGCCACCCAGCTGCCCCCCTTCAGCAGAATTCTTGTAGTCTCCTACATTAGGCCTCTGCTCTAATCAATCTATTCTAAGTTGCCAAAGTGATCTCCCTAAAGTATAGGTCTGGCCAGGCTATGCCCCTACTTAATAAATTCTAGTGGTTCTTTATTTCCTCCAAGATCAAAGAGAAACTCCTCTGGTTAGCTTTTAAAACCATCATATCTTGGCACCTTACACTGTAAGGGAGAAAAAGGGGTTTAATGGGTTCAGTATATTAAAGGTGGTCGCCAGAGGATCGAACTATTATCAATCCTCAATTAAGAATAATCTCAAATCAAAATTGACTTTTATGGAAATTTATTTACATGAGAGAGATTGAGGAAGTACAGAGATAAGAATCTATCCCACTGATTAGTCCAGGTATATCTTAACCCTCAGCTGAGTGTTAAAGGGCCTGAGGCCAGGAGGTGAATGGAGCAAACTCCACTCACAGAGTCTATAAAAGGAAGTTTCTCAATAGAAGTTCAGGAAGATTCAGTTTTAAACTCACCGTGTGGAACATTCTCAGTCATGAACAGGCGAAGCTCCCTCAGGTCTCCTTCACCAAACCAGAAGCAGCCTCCCTCCTCCCCGCTTTGGAAGGGGTCACATATATGTCTCTTCCCCTGCCTTTCCCCAGCCTGCGCATCCAATCACAATAGACGCTTCTCATCCAAAGTGTAGGGGGTGGTGGGTGGATTCTGATTCATTTCTCACTCTAGCACACATTAGGACCTCCCAGAAATGGAAGGTGCTCTTCACCTTTGGTGATTAAATCTAAAGATGGGCAGAGTAGACTTAATCTAATTATCACAACACTCATCTTACACTGCCCTTATCTCCAGGTATTCTATAATCCAGTGACACTGGCCTTCTTGCTATTTTTCCTACCTGCTACTCCATCTCCTGACTCCTTGCCTCTTTCCTTTTTTTTTTTTTCCCCTTCTTATGTCATGGTATTTTATAAATACAAACAAATTGTGATTCTCTTTCTAAGTATATTCCATGGATAGGGTCAGAGAGCTCTTTTGGATACTCATGACTAGATGTTTTTTGCATTGGAACCAGGGATTTAAAACAGCAGACTTCTTGCATAGGAAATACTAAAAAATATCTCCCTGGTAGAGAGAGAACCAGGGTTGTTCAAATTTAAGAAGTTGAAATAATTAGCACTTTCCCTTCTGATTATCAACTTAAGAGGGACTGAAATAATTAGTAAACACCAAGTAGCTGAGATAGCCTGGACAGCATATCAGGCTATTGTAAGCATTAAGGTCTATGAAGATGATGTCAAAACTACCTAACTCATGCCTTAGTGTCACATCATTTTACACAAGAATAAGAATTGCATTGAATAAGAGTTTATTTATTGGATCAGGGATCATATCAATTTAGATATTCCTTCCAATAATACAGATAAAATTTTATCTTTGCCTATCCTATGTAATTTTTCCCTTATATGAATAAATTTTCCACCATGGGGATCTACCCAGTCTGTTGGAAATTATTTCTTCGTGGTGCTCTGGGTATCAGTGAGTAGGCTATACAACCTACTACGAGAATATTCTGTCTTTGTATTATTTTAGTCATTGAACTCTTGATGACATCTTTTATACTAATTCTTCTGTACAATCACATGACCAAAATGGAGCTCTTTATCTTTCCCTCAAACTTTATACTTCTTATAAATCATCATCATCTTATACATCACCATTTCTCTTAATAATACCACTTTCCTTATACTCACCCATGTTTGCAGTCTCAGAATTTTCCTAGAGTATTGTTTGATTTGGAATAAAGGAGAGCTAAGTTCAAATCTTTCCTCAGACACCTAGTAGCTCTGAGTCCTTGGTCAGATTGCTCTCTCTTTATCTCAGTTTCCTCATCCATAAAATAGGCCTAATAACTATATCTACCTCAAAGGTTTGTTGTTAGAATCAAATGATAGTACCATGTAAAATGCTTTGTAAACCTTATAGAACTATATAAATTAACTATCCTCAGTTCTTCATCTTGAAGACTCTACTCTCATTCATTTCCTTCCCCTATGTATATAATTTTTAGCTAAATCTTATCCATTCTTTCTCTACAACATCCCTCTATCACCTGTACCTCTGTCCCTTTTTCTCTACTCCACGTCCAACCTAGTTCAGACCCTCCTCATTTCTGACCTGAAAAATTATAAAACCTTCTAATTGATTTTTCTTTATCTATTCTTTACATTTTCTAAACTATTCTTCACAAAACCTTCAAATTGATATTCTTAAAGCATGGGCCTACTCATGTCACTTCCCTGATCCAGAAGCTTTTTTACTCATGTCCCTAAGGATAAAATACAAACACCTTTACTTGGCATTGACAACCTTTCACAGTCTGGCTTCAGCCTGCATTTCCATACCAATTACATACTACTTGCCCTCTATGTTCCCTGTGGTCCAACTCCTTCACTTCTACCTTTTGTAACTTAGAGTTAACTTCTTACTTCCTTTTAAGACTCAACTCAAATGGCAATTTCTTTTTTTGATTTTTTTCTAATTCCCTAAAGTTATTATTCTCTCCTCTTTCTCTCTAATTGCATTGTGTTTCTTTTTCATACATATATGTTTACTTACCTGAATGTTGTGTTCTCTGCCCACCTCCAAACCCCAAATAAAAGGGTCTTGAGGGCATGGACTATCCCAGTTTTGAATTTTTATCACTAGTGCCCAATCTAATGCATAGCAATTTTTGTTCACCCAAACTTGGGATTTCTTTGGGATAGAGAACTTTTATGAAGGAAAATCCCTTTACCAATGCATCTCACTGCCTTATCTGCAACTTAAAATATCAGAGTATTACCCAGGCTCTTGAGAGGTTAAAAGAATGCCTAGAATCATACCATAGGCACCTATTAGTTAGAACTAGATCTCTTGACCTTAAGGCCATCTCTCTAGCCACTATTACATGGGGTCTCTTCCTAGTGAATAATGTTAATTAATTAATAAATGTTTATACATTGCATTCTTCATTTTTAATATGCTGTAACTCATTTATACCCACCATGCCCTTTGCTTGAACCTTGGCTTGAGTTCTTCTGAGACATTAGGATTTTATTGCTCATAGCAATATGATGTTACCAGAAGAATATTTATGTTAGAATGATGAAGCTTTGTTTCAGGAAGAAAATCACTCTGATGTCTTTTTCAGTTCTAGACACTTCAGTGTCCATTTGTACTCCCTTTCTAAGATACACGTGCTAATGTAAGAGATCTAGGTATAAGAATACTGAGAATTTTCAGTATTTGTAATGATCATATATCTTAAATTATTTGCTTTTGTTTTCCTTTATAATAATTTTTTTTCTTTCCACAACTGAGAATCTGAGATTCTGTGTTTAAGTCAATGGCAAGTCTAATAAGTGTGTTCACTGCATGCAGTAATTTCATTTAAATGGGAGAAAATAGACAAATATTCTCTTAAGGGAAAGCTGGGAGTGTTAGAAGGTTAATGCCAATTTTGTGGATTGAATAAAACATCCTTAGACTTGGGTTATTAAAATATATATATATATACTAGACTACTGTAGTTCCCTTTTCCTACTACTTTATTTTTTACTCCAGAAATATAACCTAGGTTCTCTCTCTCTCTCTCTCTCTCTCTCTCTCTCTCTCTCTCTCTCTCTTTCTCTCTCCATCTCTCTCTTCATCTGTGTTTCTATCTCTGTCTCTCTCTGTGTGTCTGTCTCTTTCTCTGTCTCAGACACACACACAGTGGATTAATTCATAAGTCCACCAGCAATGCATTAGTGCCCTTATTTTGCCACATTCCCTACAACATTTTTTATTTACTTTTACTGTCATATTGGCCAATCTGCTAGGTGTGAGGTAGTACCTCAGCATTGTTTTGATTTGCATTTCTCTAATTATGTGAGATTTAGAACACTTTTTCATGTGCTTATTGATAGTTTTGATTTCTTTCTCTGAAAACTACCTATTCAAGACACTTGACCATTTGTCAGTTGGGGAATGGCTTGATTTTTTTGTAAAATTGATTTAGCTCCTTATAAATTTGAGAAATGAGACCTTTCTCAGAGGTTTTTGTTATAAAATTTTTCCCCATTTTTTTGCTTCCCTTTTAAATTTGGTCACATTGGTTTTGTTTGTACAGAAACCTTTTAATTCAATATAATCAAAATTATTCATTATATGCTTTGTAGTGTTTCTCTCTCTGCTGCTTGGTCTTAAATACCTTCCTTTCCTATAGATTTGACAGATAGACTATTTCATGTTCATCTAATTTGTTTATGGTTTACATCTTTATATTTAAGACATTTAACCACTCTGAGTTAATCTTGTTGTAGGGTGTAAGATGTTGATCTAAGCCTAATTTCTCCCATACTGTTTTCCAATTCCCCAAGCAGTTTTTGTCAATAAAAAGAATTTGGTAAGACTTCTTCTTTGCCTATTTTGTCAAATAGTTTGTAGAGTATTGGGATTAATTGATCTTTAAATGTTTGATAAAATTCACTTTTGAAACACACAATTGTTGACCTCAATTTACATAATAAATCCCTCTAAAAGATTTGCAGGGGAATTGGGCATTAGTAAAAAGGAATATTTCACACTCAATGGACCCAGGGAAACCATCCTGGGTGACAACTTGTTAACTTCAAAAGGTGTCCCAGAAATCCCTACAACTTGCATTGATCCCACAGTATCACACTGGGCATCAGGTGATTTTCGTAAAACAGATTTAGAGGCTCCTGTGTCAAGAAGACAATCATATAAATTACTTCCCACTTTCAGGGTTACATGGAGTTCAGTGCTCCTTAGAGGGGAGTGGACTGGGATTATGGGAGTCATTTTTTCTGGATCAAGAAACCTATAGTTGTCTACCTTCACTCCCTAGATCATTAATTTCCATTTCTATTTCTTATATTTCTATATCCTCATTTTCAACATTTACTATTCCACTTCCCTGGGAAAATATTCATAATTAACTACTGCCACCATGTGCTCCCTTTTGTGAATCTTGCTTTGGGATATTGCCACTGACCACCTGCAAATACTTAAGACAGACCTCATTCTTCATATAGTTCTGCATTTGATCTGCCTGAGTGGTACATTGGAAATATGTATCATTGTATTCATTGAGATAGCCAGGTCTCCTAACCTGATACCCAAAATCAATTTGGGAAACCATTGCCTCTAAATCCAGTATACCCTCTGCCTTGGTTGTTATAGAATTGATTGCTCCTGTGATAACGTGCATTGTTTCTAAAGTGATTTGGGAAGAAACCTCCATTGTATCTGAATATTTGCCCCCATGATCTGCACTCTTTCATAAAGTGACCATCCTTTCCACAATAGTAACACCAAGGACCCTAATTGTTATAATTCCTTTGTGGACCATTAGATTGCCCTGTTTGTCTATATTCTTTTATTGGAGCCATAACAGTTTTTTCTTGTTTGTCTATTTTATTGTTTTACTTTTAATTCTCTTATTTCTCTCCTCAGGTTCTCAACTAAGTCATTAGTTTCATTTTCCTGTTTGTCTTTGTCTATTTGATAAATATAGGTTGCAACCCTTCTTTCTTCATCAAGGCCCATTTCACTCCAGTCTGGACACCACTGTTGGAAATTATGTCTTACTACTTTGCAAGAATTCCTGACAAACTTCCATCTCAAATGTTTTACATTCTTGTCTTTAGATATGTCTAATCCTAGATAAAATATTCCTAAGTCAATGAGTTTGTCCATGAACTTAGAGGGTGTTTCTCCAACTTCCTACTTAAGCCGCTCAAACTTTGTCCAAGCCCCAAGTCTATTAGAATGTTGCCTCATCATATTAATCAGTGCTAGCCTTGCTTTCACTAATTCTTCATATTCTACAGGTACATTCACATCTCACTGTGGAGGAAGTTCAGGCCATTCAGGTTTTTCAGTCACTATTTTTTCTGTCTCTCTCTTAGTTAAAAGTTCATCCAATAATATTTTCATGTCCTGATAATGAGAATCAAATTGCTTTATACTTTTTTCAAATTTTCTATTCACTGGTTTTTTCTCAAATAAAGACTGTGCTTTTTAAAACTGTCAATGTCCACTTGAGTAAACACTTTGTGGTGTTTGACATTGATCAATTGCTGGTCTTGTGTGATTACGGAGGAACGCAACCTCCTACAGCATTTTCTAATTCTGCTGTCTCCTGTTCCAACTTAGTGCCTTTCTTCAATTGTTCAATCACCTGGCCATATCTGTTTATCACTGCTTCTAGGTCCAATATTTTCTTGTCCCTTTCCGTATCTTATAGCTGTTTTATCTTCATTGTTGTAAATATATTTAGGAAGTAATACACAAACATCCTAATTAGAAATATCACTAATATCCCACAACCACCTAATGGGACCCACTGTAATAAATCCAATAAGCTCAGGCAGAGCAATTTAAATACTGTTTCTTGGAATGGTATCTCATGTATATATTCTGGTATTTTTTAGTAAACATTGTGTTAATATTTCCCATATCTTTATTGATATACTCACAGAATATATTTAATGTTTTTGTTCTGCACTAAATGCAGCTCCTCAGTCTGAGTCTGAGAAGACTTCAGAAAAGTGGCAGACAAAGCTTTGGTTCCCCTTGTGGCTGACAAAAGGAAAAGCACCCTGTAAATCAGGATAACAACACTGCCTGTATGTCTGCCCTATATAATAACCTGTTTTATTTTCTGTTTTTCAGTTCTTTTTCTCCTGTTCTTGGCTCACCCATTGTAATATGGATTATTGACCCTTGTTATTGATTGGTAACTATATTAGTATTTTGCCAGTAGTTGTTAGTGGACAGCCTCTTGGGTTGAAGGTGATCCTGTGGGTTGACAGTTGGAAATGGCTCATCTTAAAAGTTGGAGGAAATTCTGCTAAAACTAGTTATGTTAAAAAAAAACAACTATTTATTATAACTTTGAAATTTTAGGAAAGAGAAAGTAAAATGAAACAGAAAGAAAAATCATTGTAAATATATTCCCTATAACTAAGAAATTCTAAATCTATATCCCCCCCAAAATCTGTCTTGCAAAAGACCTCTTCTTGATTACCAAAAGGTAATCCTCCTTATCTTTATACTGTCTGACTACTAATTTTCTAATCTAACTTACTACGCCTATTTCCAGAACTGATGAAACTTATTATTATAAAAATCTGCCAACTTCTCTTTCCAGTAAAGCTCAAAAATCTGTTTCTGTCAGATCACAGGCTGTTCACTCTTCCAGCATTTACTCTATGGTGCCCCCAATAGAGGTTCTGAATAACTCAGTAATTCCTCTGTCTTCTGATCAGGCAAACTTTCAAACTTCCTTCAATATGCAAGATGTTTTTCCAGATCAACTGTATAAAAATCTTCCACAAGTAAATCTGAGTGAAATCTTTCACCTCCTTACTCTTGAGAGGGCCAACCCAAGAGTGGCAGTTAACTCCCTACATCCCCACCAAGCAATCACTGGGAATTCTCTTAAGGAACCTCTAAGAAGATTCTAGTTTGGTATTAAGGTAACCCTTCAAAACTTATTTTCTCTAAGCTGGGGACCTTTTTATAAGCAACCTTCTTCTCTAATTAATCAAATTAATTAATTCCTGTAACCTGGCCCTGGTGAGTTTTTCTAAGTGAGTTCTTTGACGGCTTGTTCAATTTCTTTTTCTAATATCGGATTATTTAAGTATTCTATTTCCTCTTCTGTTAATATAGGAAATTTATATTTTTGTTAATGTTCATTCATTTCACCTAGATTGCCATATTTATTGACATATAATTGGGCAAAATAGTTCTTAATAATTACCTTAATTTCCTCTTCATTAGGGTTGAGATGACCCTTTTCTTTCATAATACTGTTAATTTGGTTCCCTTCTTTCTTTTTCTTAATTAGATTAACCAATACTTTATCAATTTTATTTGTTGGTGTTTTTTTTTTCAAAATGCCAGCTCCTAGTCTTTATTTATTAATTCAATAGTTCTTTTACTTTCAATTTTATTAATTTCTCCTTTGATTTTTAGGATTTCCAATTTGGTCTTTATCTGAGGGTTTTAATTTGCTCTTTTTCAAGTTTTTTTTAGTTGCATGCCCTATTAGTTAATATTCTCTTTCTCTTTTTTTGCTAATATGAGCACTCAAAGATATAAATTTTCTCCTGAGCACTGCTTTGTCTATATCCCAAACATTTTTTTTTTAGATCCTTAACTTCGGTGTATTGTCTCATAGGTGGAAGAGTGGTAAGGGTGGGCAATGGGGGTCAAGTGACCTGCCCAGGGTCACACAGCTGGGAAGTGGCTGAGGCTGGGTTTGAACCTAGGACCTCCTGTCTCTAGGCCTGACTCTCACTCCACTGAGCTACCCAGCTGCCCTATATCCCAAACATTTTGATGTGTTGTTTCCTCATTGTTATTCTCTTCAATGAAATTAGTAATTGTTTCTATACTTTGTTTTTTAAACAACCAGTTTTGGAGAATCAGATTATTTAATATCCAATTAATTTTTAATTTGCCTTCCATGTACCCTTACTCATTATAATTTTTAATTGCATTATGATATGAAAAATTTGCATTTGTTATTTCTGCTTTTTAAAATGTTCTCTACATTTTTATGCCCTAGTACATGTTCAGTCATTGTGAATGTATGATGTATTCCTGAAAAGACTGTATTTTCTTTTTTATCCCTATTTATTTTTCTCTATACATCTATTAACTCTAATTTTTCTAAGATTTCATTCACATCTCTTACATCTTATTTACTTTTTGGTTTGATTTATCTAGATCTGTTAGAGAGAGTTTGAGGTCTCCAACTATTATAGTTTTACTATCTATTTTCTCCTTAAGGTCCCATAGTTTCGCCTTTAAAAATCTGGATGCTATACCATTTGGTGTATAAATGTTGAGTACTGATATTTCTTCATTATTTATACTACCTTTTATCAGGATGTAATTACCTTCCTTTTCTCTTTTTAGCAGATATATTTTTACTTTGACTTTGTCAGATATCATGATTGAGACTCCTGACTTCTTTTTCTCAGTTGATGCCCAAGAAATTCTGCTCCAGCCTCTTCTTACCTTTATCCTGTTTGTGTCTACTTGCCTCTTGTGTGTTTCTTGCAGATAACATATGGTAGGATTTTGGTTTTTAATCCAGTCTGATATCTGCTTCCATTTTATAGGTGAGTTCATCCCATTCACTTTCAGGGTTATGATTACCATCTGAATATTCCCCATCATTTTGATTTACTCTTTTCCTTCTACACCAGTGTTTTGCTTTTAATCAGTCCCCCTTTTCCCTACCCTTATTTTGCTTTCCTCCCACCCCTCCCTTCTTACTCCCCTCCTACTTCACTTTAAGGTCTATTAATCACCCCCCCAACTTTTCCTCTCTTAATACTCTCCACCCCACACACCCCCTTCTTTATTCCCTTTCAGCTTCTCAGTAGGGCAAGATAGAATTATATGCCCCAATAGATGTGAATATTCTTCCCACTCAGAACTGATTCCCCTGAGAGTAAGGTTTAAGTATTACGTATTACCACTCTCTTCCTCCCCTTCTTGTAATAGTATTCTCTCTACCCTCCACCCATGTGCCAGTTTACATTGTATAATTTATCCTATTTTACTTCTTCCTACAAGTTTCCCTTATTATCATCCTCTTTTTTGCCACCCCAACCCCCATTTTTTTTACATATCATCTTGAACAGCTTAATAACACAACCTCTGGCTATGAATAGTTCTTCTATCTACCTTGATAATAAAAATAATTTTAAAGAGTTACAGACACCATTTTTCCTTACAGAAATATAATCAATTTGAACTTATTGAAGCCCTTAAGAATTTTCCCCCCTTCTTTCTTGTTTACTTTTTTATAGTTCTCTTGAATTTTGAATTTGGACATCAGATTTTCCTTTTAGGTCTGGTTTTTTATTTAGAAATGATTGGAGATCTTTTGTTTTGTTAAATGTCCATACTTTCCCTGAAAGTATAGTCAGTTTTGATGGGCAGGTGATTCTTGGTTGTAGACCCAATTCTCTTTCCTTCTTGAATATCATATTCCTAGCCTTGTGGCCCTTTAGTGTGGAGGCTGCCAAATCCTGTGTAATCATGTCTGTGGCTCCTTGATAAATGAACTGTCTCTTTCTGACGATTTGCAGTATTTTCTCCTTGACCTAGAAGCTCTTTAATTTGGCTATAATATTCCTGGGGGTTGTCTTTTGGAGTTTTAATATAGGTGGTGATCTATGGATTCTTTCAATGTCCATTTTGCCCTCTTGTTCAAGAATATCGGGGCAGTTTTCTTGGATAATTTCTTGTAATATCATGTCAAGGCTCTTATATATTTTGTTCCAGGCTTTTAAGCACACCAATAATTCTCAAATTTTCTCTCCTGGATATGTTGATTTTTTTCTTTATTAATTCTTGCTGTCTCATGAGATCATTAGCTTATACTTGCCCAGTTCTATTCTTTTAAAACTGATTTTCAGCTATGATCTTTTGAGTTTCCTATTTGGTTTGATCTATCCTGCTTTTTATGGCTTCCAGCAGGTCAATTCTGATCTCCAATTTGATTTCTATGCCTCTTTTTGTCATATGGGCAATTTTGCCTTTTAAGCTCTTATTTTCTTTTTGTATTACTTTCATTTCTTTTTCTTATTTTTCTGCTATCTTTCTTACTTGGTTCATGAACTCCTTTTTGAGTTCCTTAAGAACTTGTAAACAATTTCCATTTTGGGGAAAAAGTTTGGATGTATTTGCTTGTTGTTTTTTGTTTTGTTTTTAGAAAATTTTTTTCCATACTTACATGATTCATATTCTTGCTCTCTCTCCCACCACATCCCAACTCCACTACCCCCCGTAGCTGAAGTGCATTTCTACTGGTTTCTTCATGTGTCATTGATCAAGACCTATTTCCATATTATTTATAGTTGTACTAGGGTGGTCATTAAGAGTCTACATCCCAAATCATGTCTGCATCAACCCATGTGTTCAAGCAGTTGTTTTTCTTCTGTGTTTCTACTCCTGTAGTTCTTCCTCTGAATGTGGGTAGCATTCTTTTTTATAAATCCCTCAAAATTGTCCTGGGTCATTGCATTGCCGCTAGATGATACCTCAGAGTTGTTTTGATTTGTATTTCTCTAATTATTAGAGATTTAGTAGACTTCCTATGTGCTATAAATATGAAAAATAATTATGACTGAAATAATAATATAAATTAGTATTTTAATTAAAGCCATGCTGATAGATAAGGTTATTAGACCATGTGCTTGTAAGAATTAAAAACTGCCGCCTAGCCATAATTGTTACCTCCATGTAGCTCAAGTAGCTAGAAGAGAGGAAGTTCAAAGGCACTACAGGAGTATATATATTTTTTTCTTACATCCTCCCACTTCCTGTCTACCATGAGGAATCATGGGAAATGTAGTTTTTAAGGTCCCCACGTGTCCATAGAAAATATATATATATATATATAT
>NC_058131.1:536071417-536088721 GCF_016433145.1 Gracilinanus agilis
AAAAACCTATTTAAAATTAGCCTATAAAGTATAATTCATATAATCATCTTTTTGTAATGATATTACATCTAAAATAAGAAGCTAGCATTATGCAGCAGGGAAACACTAGACAGTTTCCCAGCAATTATCAAATGATCAAAGGTGAAAATTAAAAGCATCAATAACATTTTTTAAATAACAGCTAAAAATATTATATGATATACATAATAATATGAGCAGATAGAGAGTACTTCAGATAGTGGGCTTGATATATATATATATATATAACTTGCTTCTGATGGGGAGAAAACCCTAGCATGGATTTAAAAGCAAATTCTCTCAAACATTCAATGAAAATATCTAATATTTTGTAAACTGTTTGTAAAAATAGGAAATGGTGGATTCTGCTAAATTATCTATATGACATCATTGTGATCCTGATTGCTAACTAGTGAATTTTAAACACAGAAAGAAAAAGCTATAGATCACTATCCCTAGGAATTATCAACCCCCAAATTGTATTTTTATTTTTAAAAATTTTATTAATATAATTATCAGGTTTCTGAAATCCAAAAATTTTAAGTAAAATATTAACAAAGTAGCTATAAGAATGCTACAAAGACTATATACAATGGCCAGTTTGGATTTATAACAGGAATATAGGGTTGTTAAAAAAATAAATCATATTAATAATAAGAGAACAAAAGCTTAATATATATTAATAAATACAAGAAAAGCTTTAAACAAAATACTTTTCTATTATAGACACTAAAAAGTATAGGCATAAATGTACTTTTCTTAATATAGTATTATCTAAACAGTAAAGAGTTTAGATCATTATCACCACTATTATTTGATATAGTGTGATATGGAAATGCCAGCTATGGCAATAGGACAAGAAAATAAACTGAAGGAAAAAGCATAAATACCAAGAAGCAAAATTATCAGTTTTTGCAGATGAAATACTTACAAAACCCTAGAGTTTTAACTAAAAGTTAATAGAAACTATAACTTCAGTAAAGCATCAGGAAATAAGATAAATCTTTGTAGATCACTGACATATCTGAATGTAACCAATAAAACCCATCAGGAGGAGATGGAAAGAGCAATTCTATCTAAATCATCATCATCATCATCATCATCAGAATGTAAATAGCATTGGAATCTCCCTACCAAAACACAAATAAGAACTACAAGAATGCGTCTGCAAAACACTTTATAAAAGTAAAGATTATACCTGTATAGTTAGAAGAATATTAATTGCTTACATATAGACCGAGTTAATATAATAAAATGACCTCACTATCTATATTAATTTATTCAGTGTCATACTAAACCATCAAAGAAGTCTTTTATAGAGATAGAAAAAATAACAATAATAAAGAATATTTAGAAAAACAAAAGGCCAAGAATCTCAGGGGAAATAATGACCAGAAAAAAAGTAAGAAAGAGAACTAGCAGTACCAGATATTAAACCAGATCTCAAATAATACAGAGAACTAATTATCAAAATGATTTTCTACTGGTTAAAAAATAGGTCCATAAATGGAACAGATTAGGTTAACAATATATGTAAGTAGATTAACAGAACACATTAGTGTTTGATAAATACAAAGACCACAGCTTCTAAGGTAGGAACTCAATATTCAACAAAAACTTCTGGAAAACTGGAGATCAGTCAGGCAGAAACTAGATGCTAACCAACACTCTACACCACATGTACTGAAAAGCTACAAATATACACAACTTAGACATAAAAGCTTACAAAGAAGTGAATAAGAGGAGCAAGGAAGAAATTCCCATTCTGTGAGTAGAGGGAGAATTCATGACCAGTATATAGAAAGTATCACACAAAATAAAATAGACAATTTTGTTCATAAAATTTTATCATATTCTGATGTAAAGCTAAAAAAAGTTTGGGACACACAAAACCAATGCAGCTAAAATAGAAGAGAAACGGTAAACTGGGAGGAAAAAAAAACTATCTTTGCAGCACATTTCTTTGATAAATGTCTCATTTCCAAAATGTTCAAAGAAGTGATTCAAATTAATGAAAATAATAGCCATTCCCCAATTTACATGTGGTCAAAGGATTTGAATAAGAAGTTTTTAAAGAAATAAATCTAAGCTATCAATAGCCATATTAAAAAAAAATGTCCAAATCTCTAATTGAGAAGTACCAACTGAAAACAATCCTAACATTCTATCTCACACCTCTAAGACTAACATTCTGGAAAGCAATTAGGCCCAAAAAATCCATGATCTGAATACTATTTGATCCAGAAGTATCACTACTAGGCCTATATTCCCAAAAGATCAAAGAAAGAGGTGAAGAACTGATATATTCAAAAATATTTATAGCAGCTCTTTTAGCTTTTCCAGCTAAAGGTGGAAACTAAGGAGACACTTTTCAGTTGTGGAATGCATAAATTATAGTATATGAATGTAATAGAATATTATTGAGCTATAATAAATGACTTAATAAATAGAATTTTCAATCATTTAGAATAATTACTATAAATTGGAACTTTGTAAACTGCACAGATCTTGGAGAATAATTTATAGGATAATTATATTATAAAGACAAACAATTAAGAAACTATGTTTTAAAAAATTAAGAGGGGCAGCTGGGTAGCTCAGTGGAGTGAGAGTCAGGCCTAGAGACAGGAGGTCCTAGGTTCAAACCCGGCCTCAGCCACTTCCCAGCTGTGTGACCCTGGGCAAGTCACTTGACCCCCATTGCCCACCCTTACCACTCTTCCACCTATGAGACAATACACCGAAGTTAAGGGTCTAAAAAAAAAAAAATTAAGAACTCTGTTCCATTTAATGACCAATCACAATTGCATTTTTTTCTTTGTGATTCCTTTGCTTAATAGTTTATCACATTTGCAGGGATCATATGCCTCTAACCCTCATGAATATTGAAAGATGACTGTATATAAATGTGAACAGTTTTAAATAGAGCACATTTATAAAATGCTTTAAGATTTGCAAAGCACTTTACAATTATCACACTTTATCCTCACTACAACCCTGGGAGTTAAGTACTATTATTGTCCCTACTTCATTGATAAGGAAGTTGAGAGACAGAGATATAGCTGTTAAGCAATCTGCAGAGTCACATAGATAGTTCTTGTCTGAGTTCAGATTTGAACTCAAGTCTTCTTGACTCCAGGTCCAGTGCTGTATGCACTGTACCATCTAGCTGCCTCTATTGTGTAAATTTTTTTTTTTTTTATGCTCCAGCTCCCTGCCAACATAAGTGGTTTGCTAGATGTTGGAAGGTACAGAAAAAAATTAAATATTTCCTATTCTCAAAGGTCTTACTGGGGGATAGAAAATATACCTAAGTAAGTATAAAAAGTATTTATAAAGTAACTCCAAGAGGAAGAATATTAATTTATAAGGTCTTGTGTAGAATGGGTCCTCTTAGCTATGTTTTTAAGGAAATTGGGAAGTCTTTGATGTGAAGGTGGGAAGGGAGTCTATTGCAGACTTGGAGGAGCATTTGTATAAGGCATAGTAGATATGGAAGATGGAATACCAGGGAACCACTAATGATCACTTTGCTTAAAGTAATACATGTAAGGGAAGAATATGAACTAAGACTGGAAAAGTGGGAACTGTGTTATGAAGAGTTTTCAGTGGCAGACTGAGGGGTTTTCATTTTTCCTTAGAGGCAGAGAGCCATTGAAGTTGTTCCTGGGAGATGTGTAGACTGACAATCAGATGTGTATTTTAGGAAGATCAGCTTGGCAGCTGTGGCGGGGTGGGGGCACATGTAAGATGAGAGATAATGAAAAGACACCAATTAGAAGGCTATTGCAGTACAGGTAAGAGGTGATGAGGATCTGAACTAAGGGTGGAGACAAAAGCAGAGATGTAAGAGTTGTATGTCTTCGATGCCGGCAGTCCAGATTATCTGCTATCAGGTGGACCATGGTGACTAAGTTATAGCCTTGTTTTTGGAGCAATTAGTCTTCCTAGGGTACAGTAAAAAATGAATCAAGAACTACCATGCTATTTCTATTCGATCCCATCTGTTCTCCAAAGATGGGAGATCTTTATTAAAATTGCCAGACATAAATGAAACCAGTGGCTCAAAAGCAAGTAGCTTTTAGAGTGATTTTCTCTATGGGAATGCTCTTTTTTTCCTTTGAAGACACTTCTAACACACCCAAATGGATTTTCAAGAGCTTAACCTCTGGCTCAGAATGCTTTCCTTAAAGACACTTCTAGTACTAAAATGCCAGATTATACTATAGCATGACTTTTTTAAAGAAATAATTCTAAACAGTAAGTTTGGAAAATAAAAGTAATATGATTTCTATTCTGGAACAAATAATTCTCGAATACTTTTCCGAATAATATAAAAAAATAGTTTATAATTTTCCTTTTTTTTTTCTCCTTCTTATTTTTCAGTTATCCAAGAAGTATGGTGTCAATGTGTGTGGAGAAGGAGGAGAATATGAAACATTCACTTTGGATTGCCCTCTATTTAAAAAGAAAGTAGTTGTGTAAGATGCCATTTTAGCATTTTCTTCTCTTTTCTTAAATTTAAGTGATGGAAACAGCTTTACATTGAGCTTGAGGCAACTTTTGTTGGCAGAAGTAGAATATGTCCTCTAAGTTCACAAACACTCAATTTGTTTAAAACTGGCGAAGTCTTCTGAATACCTAAATCAATACCTGACAAGACGAGGCCTTCATAGAATGCTATAAACTTTTTAGACATTGCACTTTCGTTTACTTGCTGATTATGGCCTGCAGTAAAACTGGTACCTACACACTGACACTTTTATCCTTTCATGAAGTGTGAATTGCCTGTATTATTTATCTTTCATTATAGCTACATTTGATAAACTGCCACATCAGTAGCCTGTGGGTTCCATTAATTCCATCTTTTTTCCCCTTTTTGGCTTTAGCAACTTGGAATGGTAATACTAAACATTTTCCTTCAATTACTTGGGAGTGTTTTCACATGTAAACTTTGCTTTAAGTTTCTCAAGTATACCCTAAGTAATATTTCTTTTCTAAAAATTAGCAAAATAGTGATAATGAAATGAAAGCATATTATTCATTTTGATATGTTTTGATATGTATTATATATTTTCTATGTTCTTTATAATGTAGCTCTTCCCACATAT
The DNA here is from genome assembly GCF_016433145.1 of Gracilinanus agilis. Classification (NCBI taxonomy): domain Eukaryota; kingdom Metazoa; phylum Chordata; class Mammalia; order Didelphimorphia; family Didelphidae; genus Gracilinanus; species Gracilinanus agilis. Next base: position 536,076,547 of record NC_058131.1, read on the forward strand.
TAAGGAAAACAACTGCTTTTCATTCAAAAGTTTATTTTATTCAAATACTTCTCTGAGAAAGAAAGAATTGTCAAAATCACACTTGATTTTGAGAAATCCAACTAAAATTTTTATTAGCTTAATTGAACAGCTCCAGTTTATTTTTAATATAAATAACTTATTCCTTTGTACCTGCCTTTTAACAATAATAACAATATACTAGATGTAAAAATCCATCTAAGAAGCTAGAAAACGTCTCAAATATATATGCTACAAAATTTTCTTCACCTTTGAAAGATTGCCAAACCTTTTCTTTACCAAGGGACAAGATTAATTTTTTTTTTGTTTAAGTGGAGCTTCTTGATTTATTTATTAAGTGCTGTGCTGGGAAAGGTATTATCTTAGATAGTATATAGATACAAAAATTTACAAAACATATCTGTTCAGTTAGGGGAGATGAGGCTTGTAACATGTGAGAAGTACCATAAAACTGTTACCAACAAAGTGTATTTGAAGTTGAGAGAAAGGAATATTCATTTTTCACTCAGAGGAAAATGCATAGAGAATGTACTTTGTGAGCTATGTTTTTATATCATGTTTATATTGACCCAATTTGGCAAAAGCAATTTAGTGGGTTATATGAATGATATCGAGGAAGACAATTACTGAATCGAAAATATTTGGTGATTGCAAAAACATATTTGTATAATTTACAGTGTAGTGAAGGATTCATATGTTAATATGGTACTAGCCAGACCAGGCAGAGATCTTAACAGCAAAAAGAGAAATGACTAAATAATTAGTATTTTTTTCTGTTGCCTAGATACTACAATTTCACCTCTTTTCCCACCACTTCCTTTTGCATTTACTTGTAGTATATCCAAGATGTTTAAGGAGTTAATGCTGATTTCTATACTAGTGCTAACACTAGAAGATCAAACTGTAGTTATTGATCTATATCTATTCTTTTAAAGGGAAATGTGGTGAGGAGAAATTAAATGAAATTTTTATTTCATTTCACAGTTCCTGTAATCTAAAAAATGTTCATGTCTTCCCCATAATTGTGCCTCAGCCAATATACCTTAAGTTGGGCAACGTCTAAAACCTATAACTTGGTATTCATTAATGAGACCAATTTAACAACAACCTCCCCTGTTGTTTCTGAAATTAGAGTTGCATTCCACAATCAGCACACTACCAGTGAATGTTCTACAGACCAAAATAACCACACATTAAGTTCCGTTTATAATTATGAGAATACCATTTTCTTTCTTTTTCTTATAAGCAGTGGTTTTTGTTTTGTTGATACATTTAGATTTTATACTGCTGTCATTTTCCTCTTAAGTACCACCCAAACCTTACTCTGTAGTAAAGAAAAACATTTACTTAGAATTGATAGACCTCATCTGACACCATATGTCAAATGCCAAATTCAAAGTCTGTTACTTCTCTAGCAAGAAAAGATTCGTTTCATTATTGGTTCTTCTGTAATAGGTTTGATTATTGTAGTTAATTAGAAGTTAGCTACCTATTGGTGTTTTTCTTTTATGCTTTGGGAGTCATTATCTACATTGAATTTCATATTCTCCTTGCTTTGTCTTATAACAGTTTATCAAGCTCTTTTTATATTTCTCTGGATTCCTCAGGTTTATCCATTTTTTCTACACAATAATATTCTATTACATTCACCTAACAAACAACCATTCCTCATTCATCAATCATTTTTCAGCTGATAGATCCCTACTTTGATTCTAGTATCTTGCTATGACAAAAAAAAGTATTACTGTAATTATTCTGGTTTCTCTCTTTGACCTCCGTGAAATCATTGTCCAGGAGTGAGATCTAAGAGTTAAGAAGTACGAATAGTAGTGACTCTTTTGTAGTCAAATTATTTAACAGAAAAGATTTATTTATTGTGAACTTTTGGTCTTATATATCTGGATTATTATATATTTGTTCAAAGCAAATATTTTCTTCCATTTGACCATTTCTCTTCTTATTCTAGTTACACTAATTTTGTTAATGCATAATCTATTAAATGTTGAGTAATTGAAATAATCTATTTTATTGTAGAATATACTCCACCTCTCTTTTTGGTGAAAAATTTTCATTGTAGCTTTAGCTACTTACTTCTGTCTTAGAATCAATACTGTGTATTGGTCCCACAACAGAAGAGTGGTAAGGGCTAGGTTTAAGTGACTTTTCCAGGGTCACACAGATAGGAAGTGTCTGAGGCCAGATTTAAAACCTAGGACCTCCTGACTATCCTGGCTCTCAATCAACTGAGCTACCTCACTGCCCCCAATTCTTTTCATTTTATTATGATATAACTTTTTTCTATGAAAAGCAGCTTGGCATACTGAATAGAGATATTCCTTTGGAGTCAGGAAGACCTGGATTCAAGTTCTTCCTCTGACTTATACCAGCTGTTTGACCTTGGACAAGTCACATAATTTTGCATTGCTCTACTAACTTTAAAACTTTAAGTTCTATAAAAAGTTATCTGAATTAGTAAGGGTAATTTCCTCATCTGATAATTTCTTTTACTAATTAAGTTACAAGTCCAGGAAACTGAGGCCAACAGGAATTAAGTGACTTGCCAAGGGCCACAGGACTAGAAAGTATCTTATGGCCAGATTTGAACTCAGGTCTTCCTGTCTCCAACCCCAGCATTCTATCCACTGTGTCATTAACAGCCCAATTATGTGCACTGGATATTTTAAAAAACCAACCAAACAAACAAAAAACCCTTAATCTATTTTGTATTCTGGGAACCCTTTGAGGGAGCCCTTGAAAATTTTTGAGATGAGGAGTCACATGATCTCTGCCTTTTGAAAATTATTTTGGCAGCTATGGAAAACTAATTAGAAAGAGGAAAGACTAGAAATAGGGAGACCAATTAGAAGTCTGTAATAGCCATCTCCCCGAGATATGATCAGGTGCTGAAATGAGATGTTATATAAAGTGTAGAGAAGAAATTTTGGAGGTAGAATCCAGAAGACTTAGTATTTGGATTTAGGAGGGTGGTAGGGAGAACTAGGGAAAAGTCAAGTATCATTGTAGGTATAGGTACCTGTGTCATTGGTGCCCTTAATAGATTTATGTAAATTTAAGAAAGGATGAATTGAGTCCACCTAAGACATATTAGGTTTGAATGGCCTGTGGAACATCCAGGTGAAGATATCTAATAGTACATTAGTAATTAATATATGACTGGAGATCATGAAGTATTTGATCTGTCTTCATAAATTTCTGAATTTTATGTTTAGTGTTGATACTTGAACCCCTAAAAGGGCATTAGATGACTAAAGAAGAGTGTGTGGAGAATGATACAAGGATAGAGACCAGACGCATTCATGCTAAAGGAGATGAGAAATAGATACAGCAAATAAATCTGAGAAAAATGAATTAGAAAGGGAAGGGGGAAACTATGGAATAGCTGTGTCACAAAAGAATCACCACAAGGACAGGAGAGGTTACATTATCAATAGTTTCATTGTGTTCAAAATGAGTAAAGACTGTGTAAAGACCATGGGATTCAGCTTTTAAGAAATCTTTAGTCCCTTGAAAAGAAAAGATTCTGTGAAGTCTTGGGGTCGGAAAGCAATTTAGAAGTGCTGGAGAACTCAGAAACAACCTGAAAAGAAATTAAAGCAGTGACTGTAGATTATTCTTTCCATTTTAGCAGAAGAAAGGAAAGAATAATGATTATCATTTAAGAAGATGGCAGGACTAATATGAAGGTGTTTAAGGTGGAAATGTGTTTGACTATATTTGTAGGCCATAGAGAAAAATATTGGAGAGACCGAAGATGACTAAGAAAGAGGATAATCCAATGGTTAATCTCCTGGAGGAGATGGGAGGTGATGAGTTGAAGAGCAAAAATAAAGACAAGAAGCATTGGCCTAAGCAAGGAAAGAGACAAGACTAAAGAGAGAAAGGATAAATATGTTTTTAGGCATAGAATGGAGGAGAAGAAACTAATAATGGGTGACCTATCTTCCCAAAAAAATATTGAAGATATGAGCAGAGAGACTGGAGTTGTTGGAGGAATTGAGAGTTTGAGGAAATAAGAGTTTTTGGGATAATCCCTGAGGAATGGAGATTTTAGGAAGGATAATAAAAGTTTTTCTATGCAGTATTTAAGACCTCGTTCAGATTAAATAAAAAGAATTTGTAGTGGAGCCATTCAAAATAGTGGATGTTTCCCTCCTCATCTCTGCCCACTGGCTTCCCTGGTTTCTTTCTCATCCCAACAAAAATTCCAATTTCTACTGGAAGGCTTTCCCAACCTATCTTAATTCTAGTTCTTTCCCTTTTTAAATTATTTCCTATTTATCCTGCATGCAAATCATCTGTAGATATTTGCTTATTGTATCCCTCATGAGACTGTGAGCTCCTTGAGGGCAGGAACCATCTTTTGCCTCTCTTTATCCCCAACACTCAACATAGTACCCAGCAGATAGCGAATGTTTAATAAAAGCTTTTTGACTAACTGGTATGAATTTCTCTCACAGGAATTTGAGAGTATAGACGAAGAAGACAAGCAGTAAAAATAAAGTGTCATGAGTTGGCAGGAAATAAATAACAGAAAGATGAGAGAACAAGAGAATCAAATATTGTCTAGTGTCTAGTAGAACTTGTCAGTTGGAGGGCCATAATGGTGAAAAGAGGAAAGTGAGACCATATCAGAGGGAATCAATCATCAGGAAGTACTGGTAGGGTCAGAAAGAGAGGAAGATAAAAGTTAAGCTTCTGAGGAATGGAACAGAAAAACAGAAGATCACAGGAAGACAGGGAAATTCAGTCAATCAGTCATATTAACCAGTAAGAATTTCTGTAACATTTGTGCTAAGCTCTGAGGATAAAAAGAAAGGGCAAAGACAATAACTTCAATTTGCTTTGCTTAAAATTATCACTTATTCAACTCTGTCTTCCTTCTCATAGCCTCCTCTTTTTCTCTTCTTGTCTGAGTACAATCTTTTTATTTTACTATTATATTACTACTGTATTCTTTTTTTTCCAACCTTCACTTGACTAGCTCAGATAAAAGTGAAAGTCATTAAATTCTCTGGTGCCCCAATTATGAAATGTAATTAATGATTCCTTCTTCCCCATATCTTCCTTTAGATATTCTATCTATTTTGGATTATATATTTGTTTTTGCATTTTTTAAAATTTTGACCTTGTCTCTGTTCCCTCAATAAATATTAGACATCATAGAATTCAGAAACAATATGTCTCTTCTCAAATTTTATAGAATTAAATGAGGAATTAGAATATAATTCATAAAAATAACTATAATATAACAATGATGTTGATGATGATGATGATGATGATGATAGTCAACATTTGTTTAGTACTTTAAAATTTTCAAAGAGCTTTACAAATGTCACTTTATTTGATCCTCAAAACTACCCTGAGAAGTGGGTATTATTATTTCCATTTTGCAGATGGGACAAAATGAGATAAAAACAGATTTAAGTGACTTGTCCAGAGTCATATAGCTAGTGTCTTGGGCCCAATTTGAATACTGATCTTCTTGACTTCAAATCCAGAGGTTTGTACTCTTTTTTCTGTACTCTTCTCTTCTGCCACAACTGAATACGAAAAAAGTAGGAGTGGTAATTATGGTCCCAAAAAAAGACAAGAATGAAAATAAACATGACTAAAAGAAATAAACAGGGAGATCACATTATTCTTAAAGGTTCCTCTAAAACACATTGTATATCAATACTAAAGTGGTTCTTTTAACAAAGTTTTTTTTTCTTTTCTTTTTTTAAATTTAATAACAATTCAGCAGATGTGAATTAACTACTACATTCCTCATTCTGATCAGTGTGTCTACCTGAATGTAGTCAAAGTCTTCTTCATTTTTTCTAAATTATTTTACTCTTGACATTTAGAATTTGCATACACTAAAAGCCAAAAATCTCTTTCATATAAATTAATTATCTAGCTAGATTTGTCCCATGTTCATTTTTTTTTATAAAAATTCAGTTTATTATTTTTAAAACCCTTACCTTCTGTCTTAGAACCAGTACTATGTATTGGTTCTAAGACAGAAGAAAAATAAGGGCTAGGCAATGGGGGTTAAGTGACTTTCCCAGGGTCACACAGCTAAGAAGTGTCTGAGGCCAGATTTGAATCTAGGACCTTCTGTCTCTAGGCCTGAATCTCAATCAAATCCAGCTGCCCCAGTTTATTTTCTTAAATCAGCAAAAATTTACCTTCCCTCCTCAACTTAGTTGAGAATGAAACAAAAAAAGAATCCCACTTACAAAAAAGAATCCCACTTTGTAGTCAAAACAAATGTCTGCCTTGACCATGTCATTCAGATACATGATAGTTATTGATATAAATGAGTGTATATATACATTTATATGCCACATGTGTATACATATATATCATATATTCATGTTGTCTCGTTCTGCATTCTGAATCTTTTATATTAGTTGGGTAACATGTTTTAACATGAGTCCTGAAATCATGGTTAATAATTATGTTGATTAGAGTTATTGAATCTTTTAAAGTTTTATATGTAGACAGTATTGTTGTCTTTATATGCATTTTTCTTTTGATTCTATTTATTTTACTCTGAATCAGTTCCTACAAGTCTTCTCAGAAAAGGTTAGAAGCCCTCTGTTTCATTAAAGATTCACTTTTCCTCCTGTAGGATTATACTTAGTAAGTTATTTTTGCTTGTAAGCCTATCTAATTTACCTTCTGAAATATGGAATATGAAGTATCATATTATAAGTTCTCTTTTTATGATAGTGACTGTTAAACTGTATGTGATTCTGACTGCAAGTCCTCAGTATATGAATTTGTTTTCTCTGCTTCATATATATATATATATATATATATATTTATATATATATATTTTTTTTTTTTTTTTAACTAGGAAACTAGATTTTGGGTGTTTCTTGGAGTTTTCATTTTGAAGTTTCTTTCCAATGATTGGAAAAATTATTTCCATTCACTCTCTGGTTCTAAGAGATATTTTGTTTTATTTCTTGAAATGTGATGTCCTGGCCCTTTCATCTGATCCTGGCTTTTAAGTTATCCACTGATTCTTAAATTATCAAATTCTCCTTTTTCTTTTTTTCCAGGTCCATTACTTTTGCTATGAAATACTTTATATTTTCTTCTCTGTTTCAGTCTTTTGACTTTGTTTTAATATATCTGGGTTTTTTTATGGAGTAATTAACTTCTATTTGATCCATTTCTAATTTTCAGAGACTTTGTTGCTTGGGCAAGGTTTTACTTCCTGGGATAGGCTGTTAATTCCCTTTCTAATTCTTCCATACCTCTCATTTCTTTTCTAATTTTTCCTCTATAGTTCTTGTAAACTATTTTATATTCTCGTAAACTCATTTATAAATGAAACATCTTTTAACTTTTTTTAACACTTCATCTCTTCAAAGAATTCTAACGAATTTGCTTATAATCATTTAAGTTTTCTGGGTTTCTGTTTTGGGTTTTTCTGTTAACATAATAATTTTTTATGGTAGGATTCTGTTTTTGTTGGTCTGTTTACTTTTTTGTTAAACCTGCTTCCTGCTTCAGACTTCATGTTAGACCCAATTTCTTTTCACTCCTTCAGAGATATTCTGAGTTAGTCCTATTGATACTTTCTTGGTGTACTGAATTTTGTGTTATTCCAGGCTCCTAAGGACAGATCACACTAAACCTATAAGCTGTCAGTGTTCTCAAAATAGTCTGATTCTGGACAAATCTGATTGCTTTCCCTCCCTGATCTGATCTCTGAAAGTTCCTGTCTTTGGGTTACGTTTTGATCAACAGTAAACTGTTCAATTATTTCAGAGTGACAGAAATATAAGCTTCCCTTTGGTCTGAGTATTCTGCCCTGATTATTCTTTAAACTTCAGATTGGACTAGAATCTGAAACTAAGCTCTTACTCCATTCCTTGGGTCAGAGCCACACAGTTACTGTTTGCATCTGATTTTACTTCTTGCTCAGTACACAGGGTAAGACCTGCCATGAACCCTAAACACAACTTTCTTCTTTAATACACCCTGCATTCAATATACCTTGAATTTGTAATTGAGCAGTGAGTGACAGAACTATTGCTTGACACCTGTTCCCTGTTTGGCACCTGTACTGAATCTGTACCATTCTTACTTTGAGTATCCTCTCCTCTCTGCTATACTCCTGACCAAAGCCCTTTGATAGCAGATGTTCCTAAAGGGTTCATAAACTTTTTTTTAATATGTTGACAACTGGGTTTCACTATAATTTGTATCCTTTTTAATCCTTTGTATTTGTTTTATTCACTTCAAAATATTTTTCTAAGAAAGGGTACATAGTCTTCAAAAGACTGCTTTTATCTGTTTTTAAAACTAGCAATAAAGAAAGGATCTAAGTAAAATATTTGAATAATTAGATAAGCATTTGGTGAAAATTGAATAGGAATCTTAGAGACCATGGCTGTTTTTACCATTGCATGGCATTTTTATAAAAATTTAACAATTATTAGGGCCTAAAGAATTCATAAACACAATAAATATTAAACACATCCTTTAAGTAATTATAGAAAATTATGACAAAATGACTTCATCTGTGAAATGTAGCTAAAGCAGTCCTTAGCATTATATCATATCTCCAAACATTTATTAACTAAAGAAAAGAATGTACAAATCAATTAACTGTGCATTTGACCCCAAAAACTAGAAAGTTGACAATAATCCCAAAACAGAACAATAGAAATCTTGAAAATTAATGGAGTAAAATTGAAAATAAGATTGTTTTTAAAGGGATTTAAAAAAGTTAAATTAAAGTATTGAATGGTTTGATTTTTAAAGATAATGAAGTTACAGAAATAAAAATAAGCATTCACATATGTAGAAGAAATAAAGGGAATTGACAGAAACTAAAAGCTATGTTTATGTCATCAAAACTGACAACAAATGAAATAGATGAATATTTACCTAGTATAATACGTAAAGAATCTAAGCAATCTGCCATCAAAAAGGAGAAATTGAGAAAGCCATAAATTTGTTGAGTCTGTATAAGTTTGAAAGTGAATACCATTTGTCTGTTAAAGCAGAGCAAGCAAGGCTGCATGCACCTCAAAATTTGAATGTAGGCAGAATGAGATTAAAATGTAATTGGGAAAATTTTAACACAATAAATAAAAATATAATTACAACAAAGATAATTTTAATATTTCTTAATTTTCTAAGTCAGCATGCATCTTCAGCATCTGTTTCCATTTGAGTTTGACACCATTGTCCTAAAGATCAGTTAAGCCCCTTGACACAAAAGCTATTTTTAAAAACATAAAATGTATACATCTTACCAAATTCCTTTGAAATGTTTATCATCCTAATATCCAAAACTGTTCAAAGAAAGAAAATATAGTATAATGTCACATATAAATTCAAAATATTGAATAATATTATCAAGGAGTTAATAGTATGACATTACAAAATATTTTCTAAGGCTATTTTTTACCAGATAAACCGAGATTGTACATTAAACATTAGTAATATTAAATAAAATGCATCATATTAATAATATTTTTCAATCTCATTAAGTTCACTAGATGAAAAACTGATAAAATATAGCAGTAACTTATGTTTAAATTTTTTTAACCACAGGAATGAAAGATTATTTTTAAATGGTATCTATAATATCTAAAACTAAGAACTAACATTTAAAATGGAGGAATGCTAGAAACTTTACTGGCAAGATGAGAAGTGGTAAATAAAAGGTATTCATTGTCTCAAGAGTTATTTAACATAGCATTTGAAAAGCTAGCCAAAACTTCTCTACTAGCAGCAAAAGATCCAAGACATTTCTGAGGGACCTATGAAAAAGAATGCTATACACATCCAGAGAAAGAACTGTGGGAGCAGAAAAGCAGAAGAAAAATAATTGCTTGATCATATGGGTCTTTGGGTATATGATTGGGGATGTAGACTCTAAATGATCACCGTAGTGCAAATATCAATAATATGGAAATAGGTCTTGATCAATGACACATGTAAAACCCAGTGGAATTGCATGTTGGCATATGGAAAGGGGTGGGAGGAGAGGAGGGAAAGAACATGAATCATGTAACCATGGAAAAATTTTCTTAATCAATAAAAAATAAATTAAAAAAAAAAAAAGAAAAGCTAGCCAAAGCAGTGAGAGAAGAAAAAGAAATTCAGGGTGAAAATATAGATGAGGAGGATACAAAATTATTTTCTATTTATAGATGGCATAATGGTTTAGTTAATAAATCCTAGAGATTTTGTGAAAAAAACATTTTGAATAATCAATACATTTGGTAAAAATTAGCACTGTAACAATAAATTCATAAAAAAATTTTCCTGCATATTAATAATAAAAATCAGGAAGAGATAAATTCCATTCAGAAAAATTACAAAACATTTAAATATTAAAATCCCTAGCAAGATATCAGCAATACCTTTATAAATCCCACAACAGAACAATGCTTTACAGAAATGAATAAAAGTCAACAAACTTCTGGGCATATTACCAAAGCAAAAGTTCTATATATGCTAAAATATTTGTCATAGTAATTTTTGTAGTAGTGAAGGACTAAAAACAAAATGGCAATCCTTCAAAGTAGCTGAATAAATTGTGGCCTATAAATGTAAATAATCAGGAATTAAGGTCGAGAATATAGAAAGAAATGTTGGTCAAATTATTAATATTTATTTAGTTTATTTACTTTGCCAAAACTATACAAATATATGTAGATATATGCATATCTAACCATTAAAGTTTACAATTACACTGACTTTATTGATACCCAGTTATATACGGACAGACTTATATGCAATTATTCATACAAAAAATACACAGAAATAATACATACATACACACATACACACAATTTCATCCTCAAAGCAACCCTTTGAGGCAGGTACTCTTAACATTCCCATTTAAGTCAAACCAGTAAAGACCACAGAATTGTGCAGAAGCTGAAGGTATATACATAGTCAAGTTTACACCCTGGAAAAAAGTAGAGTCAGAGAAAAGGTAGTTGTTTGGAGAGAAGGCCTGGAGGGTTTTAATTACCTGCTTTCATTTGGCAGTGCTTCTTTTTATCTCCAACCCTGACAGAGGTTAACCCTTATATGCTCAGACTTCAAATTGTATTTCTCCCCATAAGACCCTGACACAACAGTTACATGGGAGACCTGGTTTTTTTTTTTTTTTTTCTGTTTCCCTCAAGATGTAAGAACAGAAATTGTTGTTTTGTTTTATTTTATTTTATTTTTCATTTTGTGGGAGTCACAATAAGGATTTTTTTTAATAGTAAGGAGAATATTTTTAGGACTAGGTATGCGTTTCAGAGTGATATTTGATCCATGAGTTATGCTATCCAAAATAGGCATTATCCATCTTAGTACCTGTGGTGAGTTGGAAAAAAGCAGATTCTGCTCATAAAAGTTAAAATTTAGATTTAACACTTCGGAGTTATATGTTTGGAATTTCCACTGTTGCCACTAATTCATTTTACATATGAGTTGTATCAAGATATCTTTAACATCATTGAGGAAGAAGAAAGTATTATCAGATCTTTGTATTATGGTACTATTCTTTTATAACCCTAGCATTATATAAACAGTAATATTGGTTCCTACAATATTAAGGAAAGGAAAAGGATTTATATTTTTTTTAATTATGTTGAAATGTGAACCGGAGTAACTCTTATAAGAAAGACAAGGTTTAAAAAATGCTTAGTTATTAAGTCTTCATGCATAATGCTAGTTATTCATATGTACTTTAAAGGGTAACTCTGATAAAATTTGAGTAATTTACATGTATCCATATGGTGCCAACAGTTCATACCATTTTACCTGAATGTGGTAATTACAGTGTCAGGCAATCAATTTTAATAGCAATGATATTGCAGTGTGAAGAGTTCATAGAGAACTTAAAACCATCACTGGTATTGCTTTTGTGGAGGATAATTGAGATTTTCTGTGAAACACTGTAGGAATTATTCAAAATGAAAAGAGTAATGAAGATAAAGCACCATTGTTTAATGTTTATGCCTTACCAAGGAACTTTGTGAAAAGAAAGAGAATGTAAGTTTGAAGTTCAGTGTTTGGGGCACTTTAAATAAACCTAGTTATTTTACAAAGATAAATTAATTTCTCTCTCTCTCTCTCTCTCTCTCTCTCTCTCTCTCTCTCTCTCTCTCTCTCTCTC
>NC_058131.1:536088808-536099662 GCF_016433145.1 Gracilinanus agilis
ATATATATATATATATATATATATATATATATATATATATATATATACTTAAAATCCTAGTATTTCCAAACCAATTACTGATTTATTCAAAATAGATGTTGGATATTATTATAAATTTGTTGGTGGGGGGTATGTACTAAGATTTGTTGGAGCCCTATAGTCAGTAGGAGAAAGTCATTGACATACCCTGAAAGGTTGGTAAATGCATGATAATATATTCCATCTATGTCATTTCTGTATTTCAGAGATTCATCAGAAGTAATTTTGCATTCAGCTGATGCCTTTGCGCCTGTGGCTTACCTTCGTTTTTTAGAATTACATTTGGAAGAAAAGGTAAGCTTTTCTGGACTTGTATGTGCACTTGCTCTGTTCTACATGTGAATGAAATATCTGAGTGCAACAAAGGAACTCGGTTATTTTAAATACTTTCCCCAGATGTTTGACATATAATTAATTAACAAACAAGAATTTAAGCACAACAAACAACTCTGAGGGAGAGAGGCTCATGAGCAAGTTTTCTAAACAACTCCAAGTAGAACTTAGTCCATTCAAGTTTCTGTAACCACAATATAACAATATGGTTAGCATTACATGGCTAGCTTGCAAGGGTCAGGAAAAGAGAGGAAATAATCCAAGGAGTCAATAAACATAAAGCTTGTAGTCTACGAAAATAGTAGTCGGATGTGTTCTCTCCCTTTTTTGTATGTGCCAATTTATTCTGATGCACTACCTTTCCCTGGAAGGTGCCCAGCAGTTGTGTCTTGGGTCCGTCTGTCTCCCTAGGGCTTCTCAGTTGTTGGTTTCAGTACTGTCGAGCTGCCGGAACTATCACATTGGGAGTTGATCTGTGTTGAGTTTGTGCTTCAGAATCAGAAAAGGTTGCTTCCATGATAGCACCTGCAGAAACTTCTCCCTTCCCTGCAGGGTTTGCTTGGTAGGGCCTAGAAGCCTGATAATTTCTCCTGTTTATGCTTCCATGTGCATTTATTACAGATAAATCATATAATGTTTCTTTTAGACTATTTTCACCATCTACCGTCCATCTACTCCCCAACTCTTTCAATTTTCAAATAGGTTTTTGAGTGTTCTGTATACATTTTTACTGTCCATTTGTCTTCTTCCCCCCCCCCCCCCCCGTGCAGTAAAACTGTGCCTGCACTGAGCAAACCCTCAGGTTTCTGCTTATAGAATGGCCAGATGCTCAAAGGAAATGATTCACATTTAGATTGAGTTTCTTAAATTCTCAAAATCTTCAATGCCTGACTGACAACTATGTTTTAACTAATTATATGCATAATGATTGAAATGCATTGGCACAAATGGTTTAGTTCAACTGGCATTTCTATGTAGGAATACTCTTTATTTACTCTTTTTTTAGCTTTTATTCTCAGTATCATTTTTTTCTGGATTACATGAAAATCTGCACATTTTACAGAAAAAGTTATTTTCATGTATGTGCTCTAATGGAATTTTTATTTTACATAATAAAATTTGAGTGTTTTTATTCACTAATACCACCCGTCTCTTCACCTTTCATTCTCATTTTGTCACTAAATCCCTCTATAATATATTCTGGGTCATATATATCTCTAATTTTTTTTCTTATTACTTCTTTTCCCCTTACCATTTCTCTCTCCTTACCATCTCTCTCTCACTGCCTTCTGTTTCTTCAAATTTTTTCTCTTTGTCCTCCATGTCCAGCTTATCTTCTCTTTTGGAATCAGGTCATCAGTAGAGTAGCACTTAAGATGAGAGTTAAATGATAATTTGTTCATTTTGCCAGTGAAATTCCCTCTACTTGATTTCACCCATCAAATTTGTTACTTTTGTTACACCCACATTTGATTCTGAAATGTTCTAAGTTTCTTAGTAAAACAAGAAAATACCATTTATTCTTGCTTGTTTTTTTATAACTAAAAACAAAATGCAGTTTTATAAATTCTGAATAATTGCATGCATCATGTGGAAAGAATTTATGTAGGCTGAGTTTTCTTTGCAGTCTGTTATATGAGAAATTTTATCAATACTCTATTACCTTTCCAAAATTATAGACAGATCTACTGACACTAGGCCCCAAATAACAATGAATTGCTTTGATATTTATTTTATTGAGATTGGGCATGATCTTCAAGCTCTTACAAACTTAATTGCTATATTTAGAGTCATTTCCATGTCATATATTTCATCATAAAACATTTTCTTGACATATTTTTTGATAGTTTTACTATAATTGTCCCACATTGGCATTCATTTTATTTATTTCCTTGAGCACTTGTTGCTAAATATTTTAGCCAAACTAGAATGTAAAATGACCTTGTCAGACTTTAAAGTACCCTTAACTAAAATTCTTTTCCAATACCACATCGTGGTTTGAAAGGCATTCCAGGTTATTAGAGGCTAAATTAGTTGAACATAAGTTTTTACAGATATTATACCAGGCTACAAAGGAATCTAGTATAGCACAATATGTCGTATTCATCTTCTGAGACCCAGAAACTTAGTACTTGAATTTTAAACAACCAGTAGATGTTTTGAGGAAGGTCAAGAAATTAATGAAGTACTCTCCAAAGGGAGGTATGATGAGCCACATCTATATGAAAGGCAAATTTACATTGATTATATCACCAAATGTTTGAATTTTGAGGATTATTAGAATATTTAAAAAATTACTACAGAATGTTACTCTAGGTAAATAACTTTAGCTCTCTGCATTGCTGTTTTTTCAACTCCAGAAGGATAAGATTGAATTTGATAATATTTGAAGGCCTTTCTATTTGAACAGTCTACAATTCTTGATATCACTATGATAATATTGTAATCTGCATTAACACTTAAACTATTCTATTAAATATTCCAATTGTTCAAAGTATCCTTAAAGAATCTGTATTTGAACTTGTGTGAAATGATGTCAGTCAAACATGTGATCATAAACTAAATAAGCTGAATAACAAAAAAAAAGTCTAAGGGGAAAAAGTAGAAATATATTAATATTTCTTTGAGGCCACTGACTTTATTGCTTATGGCAAACTTGATGTTAAAATGCACCATACATCACTTCAATGTGACAGGCTAGGGAAAATGAAAAACACAAAGCTTTACATAAATCAAGCAAAGGATTGTATTAAAATGCATAACCTTTTACATAAGAATCAAGATTTTAGTTTTATCTATTCAGAAGCTCTTTCCTACTTATGTAGATATTTTAGATTTTGTTAAGGCTTCAGATTTTCAAGCAGCTTTATAGGGAATAATATTTCAAATTCATTGTAGACAAAGCCATTATATTTTTAAAGAGATAAGACTCATAGTAATGAAACTCAAATTTTGCTAATAGAAACTAATCATCTTCAGTATTTGAATAAGAAAATAGTTTGTTTTTTTTCTTAAAATTACTCCAAAGGGAAAAGTATTGGAACCATTTGACTTCAGATTAATTTGTTTTATATCGTGCTAACATTCACTTACATTATGAGAAAATATTCTCCCACTAGATGAGGTCATCTTCCTTTACTTTCTGGTTTTCTTTTTTTTCTTAAAAAATATAAAATATTTAGTAACATGTCATGCTAAATATCTTTAGAAGTGAAAGGAATTTTATCATTTAAGCAATATACCTAGAGACATGAGTAGACCCACTTTGAATGTAACAATCAGTTGAATATATCAGCCATGATCCATTTATTAAGCTACCTTATTAGAGTTGGTAATTCTACCAATCCAATCAATTTCATCAGAAATAACATTCAAAAATGGTTGTCAAATAATTCCAGCATCTTCTATAGAGTTAAAATTGCTACTTGAAAATATTTGAAAATTCCTTCATCATCAACAAGTGGGCTTCAGGAGATAGATGCATTTTTTTATCCAAGCAACTCTCAAATAGCATCTGCTACTAAATTACAAATAGTGTTGTGGTCTATACCAATAGGGGGAATTACCCACATTGATGAAATTACAGTTATTTGATATATTAGCAATGCCCTAAAAAAGGAATGAAATCATTGCCTACAGCTCTTTTCAGGTTCAGCTTACAAAAGCTAAACGAAACATGGAGGAGAAAAATTTGTTGGGACTACATAATGCCAGAAAAACTTAAAAGTTCATCTCCTTCCTTCAATGACAGAATTCCATTTAAAAAATAAATTGTAGTAGTCTTAGATATAATTTTCATTGAAAATGGAAATTTCAGATTATTTCATGTAATGGTAAGATAAAACTATGATGAAGTGGTATTTTGTTTTCATTGTGCCTAAGAGTTTTTATGTCTCATTTTTATAATCATTATATTCATATTTATATACTTCTAGGTGGTACTCATGAATGGATTTAAAATGTGTTAGAAGATGCAGTTTTACTGTAAAATTTTCAAAGTAAATATGATGATGGCCCCCAAAATTATGTTTACACTCTGTGTTCTAAACTTAAACATCTTTTCCTCAGATTGTGTTATGGAAGTGATAATTTTATATTATTTGAATTCAATTTTTTATTCATTTAGAAAATTTGCAGTGTTTTTTATTAAAAGAAAAATAGAAACCACTGTTTTCCTTGCTTTTTTGGTGTGCATATTCTTCAGATAAATTCTTTTCGTTTAACTAAAAAGACAAGGTAAAAATTTGTTTTAGATTCTTTCTGTCAGCACAATGAGCTCTTGTGCCTCAGGAAGAATAACATTTTATTCACTGTTATGGTTTAATACATTGCTCTGAAACCTCAAAATGCATTTTTGCATAAGAATTGAACAAATCTACCTGTATTTCTTTGCTTGACAATAACATGGAAAATTAAAAAAAAAAGAGATCTACAAAAGTTGTGAGAAAGTTCAATGATTTTTAGATAGCTTTTTTGCGCTATAAATTGCTAGATACAAATAGAAAATGTTAATTTTTATTAATGTTATTAATAGCATTCATTTTTATAATCTAGTAAAACTTCACATGTTGCCTTATTATATAAATCAGGTCATTGCTTGGTACAATATAATCTAAAATGCTTTGAGAAATTAATGAATCACTATCTCCTTTGTTCCTAAATTTCTGCATTCTCTAATTAATTGACTTTCTGGAGTTCAGATGGGCAGTTGTCATTAATCTATTACTGGAATATTGATTATTTTCTGAGAGATAGCATGTTTAGTAGATAGAGCCAAGAAGCCCTGTGTTCATGTCCCACCTTTAATAAATACTATCTGTGTGACTTTGAAAAAGGCTCCAAATTTCTGTGTCCTTTACAATTCTTTAAGATTTTAAGTTGCAGACAGAGTGCCCATTTGTATTATTAAAGGAATTTTCCTCATCCAAGAGTTCCCCACACCAACAAAATCACGGATACAATCTCCATCTCTAATCCTAATATTTAAAGTATGTATTGTTTGGGGCAGCTAGATGGCACAGTTGATAGAGTGCTGGATCTGGAGTCTGGAACACTCATGAGTTCAAATCGTACCTTAGACACTTAACAGCAATATGACCCTGGGCAAGTTACTTAGCCCTTTTTGCCTTAGTTTTCTTATCTGTAAAATAAGCGAGAGAAGGAAGTTGAAAACCACTCTAGTATTTTTGTCATGAAAATCCCAAATAGGATCATGAAATGTTAGGCACAACTGAAAAATGAATGAACAATAAGAAACGTGTTATTTAATGTACTATGTTATATGTACTTATTAGAATGAACTTTCTTGAATCTTTCATAATTTATTCATTCTTTAAACAAGCCCTTATTAATCCCTTACTGTGTATTGAAGTCCTTGCTAGGCATTGGATGAAATTTAAAGTAAAGGCATATGACATAGACCTTAACTTCATGAAATTTTCATTAAATAAGGAAGATAAGACATGAATAGAGATAACTGACACTATTGCATATTATGTCCATTGAAGAGGGAAAAAAGCCAAATACTACATGAAATTAAGATTATAGAATACTTTATATGGCATATTCCATTTAAGTTTGATTTTACTGGATGAGATGTAAAAGTTTCAGTGTCATCTCACTTGATCAGGCCATATATAGAGAGCTTTGACCACTTCTTAGTGCTACATTTAGAAAAGATTCAAAATGGAAAACACTCAGGAGAGATCAACAAGTATGATGAAGCAACTAGAAAAGATGCCCTACAAGTACTGGTTAAAGGAACCAATGTTTAGCCTAGGAAAGAAATGACATGGGAGGGGGTGGCAGATGACATAATAACTATAACTTTCTTCATATACTTGAATGGGTATCACATAGAAATGTCCCTGGAACTAGACTTTCTTCTCTTCCCCACTGGGTAGAACTAGGAGTATGGGTAGAAGCTGCAGAGAAACAGATTGAGTCATTTTAAGGAGAAACTTCCTAACATTCTAACAAAGTAGAACTAGCCACCTCAAAAGATAGTGGACCCTTCTGACTTATAGGTCTTTAATAGACTTTTTGTTGAGGGTGTTGTAGAAAGGATTCTTAAGTATGGAATATTCTAGAAAATCTGTGAAGTGCCTCAAAGTTTTAAATTCTAGAGGAACTCCTATCTCAGTTGTCTTCAATGCAAAGTTTGTGTCCAAGAAAAAATAAGGCTTAGGACAGAAACAACAATCCAGAGGCTGTACAGAGGGTTGTTTTTGTTTCTTTGTTTGTTTTGTTTTACATATCAAAAACCCTGCCTCTAAGAAAATATCACAAATTTAGATATAGATATATATACAAACACATGTCTACATGTGAATGGAATATCTGAATGAAAGAATGAATGAGTTTTAAAAGACTTTTTCCTATTAACAAATATGAAGTGACTAGTTACCATTGTGGGAGACTTTTCTCAATTAACTGTTTGTGTAATATCAAATCATTGAACTGTTAAAGGAAAAGTCAAAATTACACTAAATTAGGAGAAAAAAAATAAGGATGAACTATAACATGCCGACAGAACAGCACCCATATGACCTATTTAAATGTTTTCAAAGGAAAAAATGGGAAATGAAGTAAAGAAAATATGTCAATATAGACTATCAACATTTCTTATGAATGTCTAATGGTAAACAGCTGCTACAATCAGAAGGCTAAAAGAGCCCAGAAACTGTTAGCTAGCAAAAATTTGTTTTCCATGACCGATAAAGGAACCCAGCAAGCAAAGAAAGTGCTAGTTTAGAATATAAATTTGCAAAATGTTATGGAAAAGAATGTTGGAAATTAGAATAATATCTCATTTAATAACAAAGCAATTGAGTGAAAGATGAGTTTGCAGAAACCTAGAAGATTACCATATAAAAGAATATCATATAAAGGTTAATCAGAAAAGAAAACAACCAGATGAAAAAATTGAAATCAGCGTTTCTATAACTTTTATTCATTGCTAACTCTACATCCACTCATGTATGCTAACATCTCAGTTCTTATTATTCTACTATATGTGGAAGTGAAAGTGGCACTCTAGAGGACAAAAGACTGCAAAAACAACTAGATTAATCCAATGTACTATTTTTTTTTTTATCCTGGGACTCCATTCTAGGAGCATAGGGCCACAACCAGTAGGCAATGGTTCGCTCAGAGTCACCCATCTGGGAAGTGTCTGAGCCCAGATTTGAACCTAGGACCTTTCGTCTCTAGGCCTGGCTCTCAATCCACTGAGCTAGCCCAGCTGCCCCTACTTTAGGTTGCAGTTTCTTTACAAGATGTAGTTTTTACAGGGTGGGGTTGCTAGCCCCACGCCCAACCCTCCTCCTTTTTCATCCGGGCTAGGGACCATCCTTAGCCCAGGAGTGGTAAGGGTGGGCGATAGGGGTCAAGTGACTTGCCCAGGGTCACACAGCTGGAAGTGTCCGAGGCCGGACTTGAACCTAGGACCTCCAGTCTCTAGGCCTGGCTCTCAATCCACTGAGCCATCCAGCTGCCCCCCAATGTACTATACATGAAAGAAATGGAATTGCCCTTAATTAAGTCTAATTTTATTTTTGAGAGATTGATTCCCAAAATATTCGAAAGGGAAAAATATCAAAGGTGATGGGAAAACCATGTAACTATCACTCTCAAAAGTACAATTGAGAAGAAGATATCAATAATTATTGACCCTTCTATCTCTTTCATTGCTTTTATAAAATCATTATGAACATATTCTATATGTATCATGAAATTATGAGAAAAGAACATGTAGAATTTCACAAATAACATTTGTGACATTCCATAACATTTTGCAAATTTAAATTATGTGAAATAATGTGGTCACCGGAGTATAGTATACAAGGTATTCCCAAAAGTCTTGGGATAGTTTTAAACCTATAGCAAGACTACATCTTCCTAGACCCCAATATAACTAAATTATGCAGATAATAAAAATTCATATTGTACTCGTGTCATTATTTATTTTTAAAAAGCATTTAACTCAGTAGAACTAATTACAATCTCAAAGAGCCTACACACTGTGTTTAATTTGTATCTTCTATGCATGATGAGATCATATGAATTGCACAAATAGTAAAGGCACAGAGATAACTTTGTTCAGTGATCTTATGACATTTAACAGGTAAGACATAAAAACAGACATTTATGCTTTACAAACATGCCTGCTACTGTCACAAAGATACCCTTCTCAGAATGCAAAAAGAAAAGGATCCCTATGTAAAGGTTAAATTTAGTGGTTGGACTTAAATTATGTGAAATAATGTGGTCACCAGAGTTATTATATCTCAAGTCAGAAGTATATTTACAAAATATAGTAGACACAATAAAGTAGAGAAATATGAAAGAGGTTAGAGAAAAATACCTATACTATTCCTCAACCAGGAGGGCTGGTAGTGAGTAACTCCGAGGCCTCCTCCAACACAGAAGCTAGTCTGTTAGGAAACCAGGAAAGTAATCAGCCCTTTTCACTCACCCAAGGAAGTAGTCCAGGAAGTCAGAATCCACGTTGATGCCATGATCCAAGCCACAGTCTTGAGTGAAGTTCTCTCGAAGACTATCTCCAGGAGACACACTCCACTAGGCTCAACTTCACCAGACTGACTGCTCAGGGATATTGTGGCTTTTGTGGTGGTTTCCTGTTCCTACCCCTCTTCACAGGGGCCAATCACAGTTTCCAAATTGTCCAGCCCTGCCTAGGGGCAGTGTCTGTGGGATTGACTTCTCATCTCTAATGATGTTAATTCTCCTCCTAGGATTCACATGTTCTGGAGTTGTCACCCAGTTTAGATTCCCATGTTATTGAGTTATTACCCAGTTAGCATCTGGGTTGCACCTACATAAGGTTAAGTATGGGTATATTTGCTTTTGTTGATTAATTCAAAAATAAGCAAAGGAGAGTTAATCCTGTCCCCACAATCTAGTGAGGTACTAAGTAGAGATACTTAAGTTATTGCTAACCAAAGTTGTAACTCCAACTAGGCAAAGAGAATAAAGGATTCCCTTTTCACAAGTGTAAACTCAGAATAAACAAAGAAAATTAAGAATTTCCTTTCATACCGAGTGATGATTAGCTCTTCCACATTCATTAATTTTTGACATGCTGAACTGCCATCAACATAAATCTATAGTCATTCAAAAGCACTGAGTCTAATAATCCACACTTGGGGAAAAAAAGTGTATTAAGATACCTATTATGCAAACTATGATTTGCAATTGGATGGACAACTCATTAAGCTACGTTTATTACAATTCATATATTGTAGATAGACAATGAAGTGAGTCCATTGGAGCTTGACTTGGAAAAGAGGAGCAGACTAAGTTGTATTGGAGTAATTCTTTGATACTTTCATTGTCCTAAAGCTGTTCCCTGACATAAAAATATATTAATACCAATATTCTTCTTCCACTTACAATATATAATAGTGAATCATGACTCACAAATCTCTACAGGATGAAAAATAAAATAAACATATTATCCAGGAAGTTAGGAGAAATAGGCAGACTGGTCAGGTAGGTATAGTTGAGGCATAACTTGAAACACTAATTGCATGCTGAATAGAATACTATTCTTCTTGACTCTATACTTAGAGTCAAGAAGATCTGAGTTCAGATCCAATCTCAGATGCTATCTGAGAAAATAATTTAACCCTTCTCAGCTCTAGATTTTTTATCTATAACAAGAGAAGGTTGCATTAGATAACTCCTAAGATGGTTTTTCCCCTTAAATCAAAGATCCTATGATATTATAACTTTTTTAATTTAAACATTTATTAATAATCATTTTTAACATGGTTACATGATTCATGCTCCTACTTTCCCCTTCATCCCCCGCACTCCCCCCACCCATGGCCGATGCACATTTCCACTGGTTTTGTCATGTGTCCTTGATCAAAACCTATTTCCAAATTGTTGGTAGTTGCATTGGTGTGGTAGTTTCGAGTCCACATCCCCAATCATATCCACCCCGACCCATGCGTTCAAGCAGTTGCTTTTCTTATATGTTTCCTCTCCTGCAGTTCTTCCTCTGAATGTGGGTAGCATCTTTACCATAAATCCCTCAGAGCTGTCCTGTGTCATTGCATTGCTGCTGGTACAGAAGCCCATTACATTCGATTTTACCACAGTATATCAGTCTCTGTGTACAATGTTCTTCTGGCTCTGCATCAGTTCCCGGAGGTCTCTCCAGTTCTCCTGGAATTCCTCCAGTTTATTATTCCTTTTAGCACAATAGTATTCCATCACCCACATATACCACAGTTTGTTCAGCCATTCCCCAATTGAAGGACATACCCTCCTTTTCCAATTTGTTGCCACCACAAAAAGCACAGCTATAAATATTTTTGTACAAGTCTGTTTATCTATGATCTCTTTGGGGTACAAATCCAGCAATGGTATAGATGGATCAAAGGGCAGGCATTCTTTTATAGCCCCTTGAGCATGATTCCAAATTGCCAGCCAGAATGGCTGGATCAGTTCACA
>NC_058131.1:536099761-536100568 GCF_016433145.1 Gracilinanus agilis
AATTAGACCCCTGTCAGAGTTTTTCGTTATAAAGATTTTTTTTCCCAAGTTGTTGTTTCCCTTCTGATTTTGACTACATTGTTTTTGTTTGTACAAAAGCTTTTTAGTTTAATATAATCAAAACCATTTAATTTACATTTTGTAATTTTCTCTAACTCTTGCTTGGTTTTAAAGTCTTTCCTTTTCCAGAGATCTGACAAGTATACTATTCTGTGTTCACTTAACTTATTTATAGTTTCCTTCTTTATATTCCAGTCGTTCACCCATTCTGAATTTATCTTGGTTTAGGGTGTGAGATGTTGATCTAGGCCTAATCTCTCCCATATTGTTTTCCAAATTTCCCAGCAGTTTTTGTCAAATAGTGGATTCATGTCCCAAAAGTTGGGCTCTTTGGGTTTATCATACACTGTCTTGCTGATGTCATTTATCCCAAGTCTATTCCATTGATCCTCCTCTCTATCTCTTAGCCAGTACCATATTGTTTTGATGACTGCTGCTTTATAGTATATAGTTTAATATCTGGTACTGCTAGGCCCCCTTCCTTCACATTTTTTTTCATTATTTCCCTGGATATTCTTGAGCTTTTGTTATTCCAAATGAAATTTGTTATAGTTTTTTCTAATTCAGCAAAGAAGTTTTTTGGTAGCTTGATAGGTATGGCACTAAATAGGTAAATTAATTTGGGTAGAATTGTCGTTTTTATTATGTTAGCCCGTCCTACCCATAAGCAATCAATGGCTTTCCAATTGTTTAAATCCAGTTTTATTTGTTTGGAAAGTGTTTTGTAGTTGTTTTCATATAATTGCT
>NC_058131.1:536100886-536101160 GCF_016433145.1 Gracilinanus agilis
CTGACAAGTATACTATTCTGTGTTCACTTAACTTATTTATAGTTTCCCTCTTTATATTCAAGTCATTCACCCATTCTGAATTTATCTTGGTGTAGGGTGTGAGATGTTGATCTAGACCTAATCTCTCCCATATTGTTTTCCAAATTTCCCAGCAGTTTTTGTCAAATAGTGGATTTTTGTCCCAAAAGTTGGGCTCTTTGGGTTTATCATACACTGTCTTGCTGATGTCACTTACCCCAAGTCTATTCCACTGATCCTCCCTTCTGTCTCTTAG
>NC_058131.1:536101260-536130607 GCF_016433145.1 Gracilinanus agilis
ATACTTTTGATTTCTTTACCTGAAAATTGCCTATTCATGTCTCTTGCTCATTTATCAATTGGGGAATGGCTTGATTTTTTATACAATTGCTTTAACTCCTTGTATATTTGAGTAATTAGACCCCTGTCAGAGTTTTTCGTTATAAAGATTTTTTTTCCCAAGTTGTTGTTTCCCTTCTGATTTTGACTACATTGTTTTTGTTTGTACAAAAGCTTTTTAGTTTAATATAATCAAAACCATTTAATTTACATTTTGTAATTTTCTCTAACTCTTGCTTGGTTTTAAAGTCTTTCCTTTTCCAGAGATCTGACAAGTATACTATTCTGTGTTCACTTAACTTATTTATAGTTTCCTTCTTTATATTCCAGTCGTTCACCCATTCTGAATTTATCTTGGTTTAGGGTGTGAGATGTTGATCTAGGCCTAATCTCTCCCATATTGTTTTCCAAATTTCCCAGCAGTTTTTGTCAAATAGTGGATTCATGTCCCAAAAGTTGGGCTCTTTGGGTTTATCATACACTGTCTTGCTGATGTCATTTATCCCAAGTCTATTCCATTGATCCTCCTCTCTATCTCTTAGCCAGTACCATATTGTTTTGATGACTGCTGCTTTATAGTATATAGTTTAATATCTGGTACTGCTAGGCCCCCTTCCTTCACATTTTTTTTCATTATTTCCCTGGATATTCTTGAGCTTTTGTTATTCCAAATGAAATTTGTTATAGTTTTTTCTAATTCAGCAAAGAAGTTTTTTGGTAGCTTGATAGGTATGGCACTAAATAGGTAAATTAATTTGGGTAGAATTGTCGTTTTTATTATGTTAGCCCGTCCTACCCATGAGCAATCAATGGCTTTCCAATTGTTTAAATCCAGTTTTATTTGTTTGGAAAGTGTTTTGTAGTTGTTTTCATATAATTGCTGTGTTTGTTTTGGTAGATAGATTCCTAAGTATTTTATATTGTCTAAGGTGATTTTAAATGGTGTTTCTCTTTCCACTTCTTGCTGCTCTAGTGTGTTGGAAATGTATAGAAATGCTGATGATTTATGTGCATTTATTTTGTATCCTGCAACTTTGCTAAAGTTGTTGATTATTTCTACAAGCTTCTTAGTTGATTCTCTAGGATTTTTTAAGTAGACCATCATATCATCTGCAAAGAGTGATAGCTTAGTCTCCTCCTTACCTATTTTGATACCTTCAATTTCTTTTTCTTCTCTAATTGCAACTGCTAGTGTTTCTAGTACTATGTTAAATAATAGAGGTGATAATGGGCATCCTTGTTTTACTCCTGATCTTATTGGGAAGGCTTCTAATTTATCCCCATTGCATATGATGTTTGTTGATGGTTTTAGGTATATACTGTTTATTATTTTTAGGAAAGGTCCTTCTATTCCTATACTTTTCAGTGTTTTCAATAGGAATGGATGCTGTATTTTGTCAAAGGCTTTTTCAGCATCTATTGAGATGATCATGTGATTTTTGTTTCTTAGAATGTTGATATGGTCAATTATGTGGATGGTTTTCCTAATGTTGAACCAACCTTGCATTCCTGGTATAAATCCCACCTAATCATGGTGGATGATTTTCTTAATTACTTGCTGGAGTCTCTTTGCTAGTATTCTATTTAAGATTTTTGCATCTATGTTCATTAGGGAGATTGGTTTGTAGTTTTCTTTCTCTATTTTTGATCTCCCTGGCTTTCGAATCAATACCATATTTGTGTCATAAAAGGAATTTGGTAGGACTCCTTCTTTGCTTATCATATCAAATAATTTGTATAGTATTGGGATTAGTTGCTCTTTGAATGTCTGATAGAATTCACTTGTGAATCCATCAGGCCCTGGCGATTTTTTCTTAGGGAGTTCTTTGATGGCTTGTTCAATTTCTTTTTCTGATATGGAATTATTTAGGTATTCTATTTCTTCTGCTGTTAATCTAGGCAGTTTATATTTTTGCAAATATTCATCCATATCTCCTAAATTGTTATATTTATCGCCATATAATTGGGCAAAATAGTTTTTAATGATTGCCTTAATTTCCTCTTCATTAGAGGTGAGGTCTCCCTTTTCATCTTTGATATTGTCAATTTGGTTTTCTTCTTTCCTTTTTTTATTAGATTGACTAGTACTTTGTCTATTTTATGTTTTTTCAAAGTACCAGCTTCTAGTCTTATTTATTAATTCAAAAGTTCTTTTACTTTTGATTTTAATAATTTCTCCCTTGATTTTTAGTATTTCTAATTTAGTTTCCATCTGGGGATTTTTAATTTGCTCGCTTTATAATTTTTTGAGTTGCATGCCCAATTCATTAATCTCTGCCCTCCTTAATTTGTTAATATATGCACTCAAGGATATAAATTTCCCCCTGAGTACTGCCTTGGCCGCATCCCACAGAGTTTGGTAGGATGTCTCATCATTGTCATTTTCTTCAATGAAATTATTGATTGTTTCTATGATTCCTTCTTTGACAAATTGGTTTTGGAGAATCATATTATTTAATTTCCAATTAGTTTTTTATTTTCCTGTCCAGGTGCCCTTACTAATTATTATTTTTATTGCATTATGATCTGAGAAGGTTACATTTATTATTTCTGCTCGTTTGCATTTGTTTGCAATGGTTCTATGCCCTATAACATGGTCAATATTTGTGAATGTGCCATGTGCAGCTGAAAAGAAGGTGTATTCCTTTTTGTCCCTATTTATTTTTCTGCACATATCAATTAAATTTAATTTTTCTAGGACTTCATTCATCTCTCTTACCTCTTTCTTATTTATTTTTTGGTTTGATTTATCTAGATCTGAAAGAGGAATATTTAGATCTCCCACTAGTATGGTTTTACTATCTATTTCCTTCTTGAGCTCTGCCAGTTTCTCCTTTATGAATTTAGATGCTATGCCACTTGGTGCATATATATTGAGCAGTGTTATTTCCTCATTGTTTATACTGACTTTAATCAGGATGTAATGACCTTCCCTTTCTTTTTTAATCATATCTATTTTTACTTTGGCTTTGTCAGAAATCATAATAGCCACTCCTGCCTTCTTTTTCTCATTTGATGCCCAAAAGATTTTGCTCAAGCACTTAACCTTAAACTTGTGTATGTCCACCCGTCTCATATGTGTTTCTTGTAGATAACATATGGTAGGATTTTGGTTTCTAATCCACTCTGCTATTTGCTTCCGTTTTATGGGCGAGTTCATCCCGTTCACATTCAGAGTTATAATCATCAGTTGTGTATTTGCTGACATTTTCGTTTCCTCCCCTATTCCTACCCCTTCTCCTTAAACTACTTCCTTTAAAACCAGTGGTTTGCTATTAAGACCCTATCCCTTATCCCCTCCCTTGACTAACTTCCCTTTCTACGCCCTCCATTATTTCTCCCCTCTTTTTGTTTTTAACGACCTTATGAATTCCCTCCCCCTTCTTCTCCCCTCCCTTTTTTTGACCTCCCCACTCCCCTGTTTCCCTTGATTTATCCCTTCTGACTTTCTCAGAAGGGTTAGATAAGAGTTTTTTGTCCCAATCGATAGTATAGCTACTCTTCCCTCTCCGGGTTGATTACACTGAGAGTAAGGTTTGATTATTACCTCTTAATGCTCTCTTCCTCTCCTTCTTATAATAGTATTTGTCCCCTCTCCTTCCCATGCCCTCTTTGTGTGTAATGGAATATCCTATTTTTCTTATTCACTCAAGTTTCTCTTGGTGTCCCCTGCTATTCACCCCCTCTTTCCCATCCCCCGTGTCATCTTAGATTATTTAGTGTTCCACCCTCACCCTGTGAATTATTCTTCTGATTACTATAATAGTGAATCCTATAATAGTGAATAGAGTTCACTACAGAGAATTATACATAACATTTCTCTACATAGGAATACAGATAATTAGATCTTACTGAGGCCCTTAAAAAGGCAAATTTAAAAATTATAAGTTTTCTTTCTTTCCCCTCTGTTTCTTATTTACCTTTTCATGTTTCTCTCGATTTTTGTGGTTGGATATCAAACTTTCCATTTAGCCCTGGTCTTTTCTGTGCAAATACTTGGAATTCTTCAATTTTGTTGAATGCCCATACTTTCCCCTGGAAATATATAGTCAATTTTGATGGGTAGTTGATCCGTGGTTGCAGGCCTAGCTCTCTTGCCTTTCTGAATATTGTATTCCAGGACTTACGGTCTTTCAGCGTGGAGGCTGCCAGATCCTGTGTGATCCTGATTGGTGTTCCTTGATATTTGAATTGTCTGTTTCTGGATTCTTGTAAGATTTTTTCTTTTGCTTGAAAGTGCTTGAATTTGGCAATTATATTTCTGGCCGTTTTCTTATCTGGATCGAATGTAGTGTGTGTTCTATGAATCCTTTCAATGTCTATATTGCCCTCTTGTTGTAGGACTTCAGGGCAATTTTGCTGAACAATTTCTTTTAGTATGGAGTCCAGGTTTCTATTAATTTCTGGTTTTTCTGGAAGGCCAATTATTCTCAAATTGTCTCTTCTAGACCAGTTTTCTTGGTCTGTCACTCTCTCATTGAGATATTTCATATTTCCTTCTATTTTTTCAGTCTTTTGACTTTGTTTTATTTGTTCTTGTTGTCTTGAGAAATCATTAGCTTCTAATTGCTCAATTCTAGCCTTTAGAGACTGGTTTTCGGCTCTAAACTTTTCGTTTTCAGCTATGATCTTTTGGTTTTCTTTTTCAATCTGGTTCAATTTGCTTATCAGTTCATTTGATTTCTGAGCCTCACTTTCCAATTGCAAGATTCTACCTTTTAAACTGTTATTTTCTTGCCAGATCTCTTCCATCTTCCTCAGAATCTCAGTTTTGAACTCTTCCATAGCTTGTGAGGAGTTTTCCTTATTTGAGGAGGGTCCAGATGCTTGTTTGTTCTCCTCCTCTGTTTGCTCAGTTGTCTGGATTTTCTCTGTGTAAAAGTTGTCGAGTGTTAAAGACTTCTTTTTCTTATTGTTTATCTTTCTCTTCTGAACTTTCTGAGGTTGGGTAGCCATCATTAGCCCAGCAGCTTCTCAGCTTTATCCTCAGGCTCGGGGTCTGTCCGTGGTCTTTTGGCTCCTGAGGTCTGAGTTCTGGTTTTTTCCAAGGTCAAGCCCCCTGGTGGACCCCCTTGCTTGATCCTCTGCTGGAGGTTCCTTTACAAGTCTCAGGGAGCTGCTTCCACAGTCGTATACCCATCTACGCTGGTTCCCCACTCAGGGTTTCAGAGCTTTAGCTCGTGGTTCTGTCTACCTCCACCCACGCCTCCGCCCGCTCCCGGGCTCAGAGTTCGCATGCGTTCTTTGGCTTTTTGGGGTCCCAAATCTTGCTGCTCACAGGAACAGGCCCTGGAGCTGCCAATGACTCGATGGGTGCCCCAAACTTGCTCTATTTCATTTTAACTGGCTTCGGTGCTATAGGTGGTGTGTGTGGTAGGGGTGGGGGTGGGGTGGTTGCTCAGCCCATGATTTAGTGAGAGCTGTTTCACCCCTTTATAGCATGGAAATGTCCCAATTCCACGTACTTTCCACGCTGCACCCTGTTGTGGGGTTCCTCCGTTCGTCTGGACTTGTTTTTATGTCCCCTTGAGGAGTCTTGTGTGTTTTGGTCAGGAGAGGTTAAGAGCTGCTTTTTACTCTGCCGCCATCTTAACCCGGAACCCTAGGATATTATAATTTTAAAAGACCAAAATAAAGATCCCCAGGCACCAACAATATTAATACCTAACATTTATATGGGCAGCTAGATGGATAAAGCACCAGGCCTGGAGTCAGGAAGACTCATCTTCTTGAATTCAAGTCTGGTCTCAGAAACTTACTAGCTATATGATGCTGGATAAGTCACTTAACCCTTTTTGTCTCAGTTCCTCATTTGTAAAATTGAGTTGGAGAAGGAAATGGCAAACCACTCCAGTGTCTTTGCCAAGAAAACCCCAAATGGAGTCATGAAGATTTGAACATGACTTGAAAAAAATGACTCAACAATAACATACAGACAGACAGACAGACAGACAGACAGACAGATAGATAGATAGATAGATAGATAGATAGATAGATAGATAGATAGTCTTTAAAGTTTGAAAAATCCACTTTACCTAGATTATGTCTTTTGCTAATAGGTATGCCCCCTATAGGGGAATATGAGCAAATTGTGATCTCTACCATTAGAGAGCATTCACTAACCAGTAGGCTAAAGTCCATTAGAGAATTGAAGAAAATTTTATACTAAGTAGAGTAGCTCTAGAGTAAAATACAAAATCCTAGTTTGGTATTTAAAGACTTTCCCAATCTGACTTCTAAGTCATCTTCCCAATCTTACATCATATTACTCTCCTTCAGATACTTTCTATTACATCAGATTGGCCTGCTAGATCCCTCTGACATCCATTCTCTTAAATAAATGACCCTTCATTCATGTTTGTAATATACTTTCTCTTCACCTCCACTATGTAGAATCTCTGACTTCCTTCAAAGACAACACAAGTACCATTACCTACATAAGACTTTTCCTTATCCACCTTATTATTGGCTTTCTTTTCCTCTTGAAACTACCTTGTATTTTTTTGTATATATTTTGTATTTATTTGTATCCTCAAATAAAATGTAAACTTCATAAGGGCAAGGATTTATTTTTGTTTGCATCCCCAACATGATTCTTGGCACACTAAGTGCTTAGTAAATGTTCATTGAATTTAATCAATTTTCCTCAATACCTTATGAGAGAACAAATCTAATATTTGTTGAAGATGAATAATAGAAGAAAAGTTCTACTTTTAAACTTCAGTTTGAGATGTTTTAGTAGAATCTAAGCATTAACATTTCAACGGGGGCTTTGCCCATTTTATAGGAGAATTTTTTTCTTTAACAACTATTAGATTAATAAGTAAAGAATTTTTGTCATCAGAAAACATGTAATTTTTTTTCAAATTCTTAAGTTGCAAAATGGAATTCAGAGAAAGATTTTTAAAGCTTTATTGTAACCAAGAAAAATTTGGAGTCAAATTATATTGAGCTCTTAGTTTGATCCAGGAACAGATGCAAAGGAATAATAATATGTAATATACACTCACATCATTTCTCTGTCTTTAGTTTACTCTTCAAACTTTACTTGTTCATTTAGTTCATATAAAAAGCAGTAATTTGCCATTCTGTTTTCTATCATTTAGCCTTTTCTTCTGACCAAATAAAATAAAGCCTAGTCAGAGAACATTAGGCCTTTTTTGTAGCAGATTTTCTTATTAACTTCCTCTTGAGCCTCTCCTAGGGAATGACCTTTCTGTTAGAATTACTTTTCCAAAAAGAATGAGGGAGTTGTAATTGAGCCT
Source organism: Gracilinanus agilis (assembly GCF_016433145.1). Lineage (NCBI taxonomy): Eukaryota > Metazoa > Chordata > Mammalia > Didelphimorphia > Didelphidae > Gracilinanus > Gracilinanus agilis. The sequence goes on from NC_058131.1 coordinate 536,108,564, forward strand.
TTCCTGAGAACTTTCAAACATAGCGTCTTCACTTAACTGGAGCCTTTCCTTCCCTACTAAACCCAGGCTTTTATGTATATTCTGAATTTCTAGTTTAGACTTTTGACCCAAGTATAATTATAAGCCAGGGGTCAGTTCCATTGCTTATAAGGGAACTTTCAGACTGAAACAAACATTTTTCTAAAGACAGAGAACATTTATTTTTAAAACGTCTTTACCTATTGACCATTTGCATTTCCTTTTTGAAATCAGTGTCTTTTCCTCTTAGAGCATTTAACCTTATAGTCTGACTTCTAACCCTTTATCATGAACTGAGATCATAAACTTCTCCAAATTACATCCACCTTTTAGTATGACATAGATTTTGGTGTTCCAGATACATCATTATATTTGACCTCAGAATTTGCTGTGGGGAGCATTGCTTGCATTAAACACAAATAATTGTTATTAAACATGTAGAGTGGAAATGGATTATTCAGTCAAAATCTCTATGTACCTCTCGTTGGTATGTCTCTTTCCTTTGAGTTTTTCAAGTAAATGGATTGTTGGATAGACAAATCAGATTATAGGGTAGACAGAGATACTTTGTTTATTCTCCTCTGATTTTAGAATTGATTTGGCTTTGCTTCCTTCTGGCAAGGATAACTTTAAATTTATCTAATGTCATATGATTTAAATAAATGCCTTCTATACTAGACCAGCAAATGACCACTAGGTTCTTACATGATGTGAAGTATTTAATCGAATATAAGGTTGCTGTAAATTTGGTGTAACTATGAGACTAATTTTCATATGTATCTTTTTCAAGTCATTCTTCTTTAAATTTATCTTTGTATGAACATGTGTGTTTTTAGGTAAAAGAAATAATTCTTCTGAGTGTTAAAACAACTATAAATAACAAAATTAACTCCTTGTAAGAGTGTTTATGATTGCAGGAAGTTTGTGTGCAGATGAGTGGAGATTTTAAAAAATCAAATTACAGGTAGTATTTAACTATGAATTTTTATGGTAGTTGAAATTCAAATTATATTTACTTAATAAATAAGTTGCAATTTATACTTTAATCATGTAACATTTATAAAAATGTATTAAATATTTTTAAATTTTAAAATTTCTCAAAAATTTAAATAAAATTACTCAGAAATTATTGTTCCATTTCCTATTAATGCAATTACAAAATGTACTCCAAGTGATTAAAGCCTAGGGATGATAGTAGGAAGGACAGGAACACTTTACAAGATTCAAAACTACTTTTCTTCATTGTTTGGGAAGGGCAAAATGACTAATCTTTGAATATTTTCTGCAATAGGATGCTATACAGTGGTTTATGTATAAATAGGAGATTCTTTCTTTGCCTTCATTAAAGAAGGATTTATACTTTGAGAGTATAGTAAGGACCACTAAAATTGAGACAAAAACCTAAATATAAAGGCAGTTTTTAAATGACTTTCAAAATTTAAAAGGGATTAATTACATCTCACCCTCAGTTTTTTAATTGCTACACAAGGTAGAAGCTATTTGGGGTTTTTGTGCTTTAATACAACTCCTATTGGAGAATACAGGTGATGATTTAAAGTAGTCACATTTCTTTATGAGAGCCTGCCTGTATAAGTGGACAGAATTGGCCTCTAGTTCTAAGATGAAGTCCAGTTTCTAACACATACTAGCAAGTTTATTAATTTGTGAGCAATCTCAGGCAACTCTGTTAAAATTATGAATTACAAAATATCAGTCTTCATTGGTTAAATGAAAAACCTTTTTCAAATTTCCTTATAACAATGAAAAAAAATATGTAGCCAAAAAAATCTCAGAGAACTTTCAAGATTATTTGTAAATTTGCTTATGCATCGTAAAAATTATTTATTACTAAGAATCAAAGTGCTCTATAGTTTACAGAATTTCCTATAAAATTTGACAGATTTTGAGAAAAGGAATTAAAAAATTTGGAATCAAGATGTTTGTTTTTAGTTTCCATTAAATCCTTGAGGTAATTTAGATCCTAAGTGCTGGTATTTCAGGACAAAGTTAATGCAGAATAAAAATAAATTCATTATATTATAGGTAATAGCCAATGTTCTAAGTTTTATTATCTCTTTAGCTACATAATTTTACCCTATTTTACGCATTTATACCAACAGTGGTATCTGTGAAATTCTTATGGTAGGCTTGATGTGGTATACAGTCAACGCATTTATTAAGTTCCTATTTTATGCTAGGCACTATGCTATTTTCAGGACTGCAGAGACAAAGATGACACCATTCCTTAGCTCAAGGAGTTATATTCTAATACTTATGCATATAAGCCTAAAGACAATAAATATTTCTATTTAATAGAGAAGCCACAAGCAAATAGGGAAATCAGAAAAGGCTTTATGTAGAAGGTAGTACTTAAGTTAAATCTTTAGAAAAATAAGAATTCTGGAATTGAAGGTGAGGAGAGATTGCATTCTAAAGACAGGACTGGTGTGAGGTATAGCACAAAAGGCCCAGACATGAGAATTGCAGAGAGGAACAGCAAAGACATTCAATTTAGCTAAACCATAGGTAGGTGGGAGTCAGGTTTTGAAGGACTTTTAATAAGCAAAGAGAGAGGTTTACAACTTAATCTAGAAGTAATAAGGAGCCATTGGAATTTATTGAATCAAAAAATGACATGGTTAGATCTGCACTTTAGGAAAATTAATTTAATCACTGTATAGAAGATGAATTAGACAGGAAGAGATTTGATCAGGACACTAATTGGGTGGCTATTGAGACAGTCTAGATAAGAGAAACTGAACCAAGAGAGTGAGTGGCCTTGTCAGTAGTGAGAAGTGTTGGCAACAAGATTTGGGAGAGTGGAAAATTGATTTCTATTTTAATCTCTTTGAGTTTGGGATGTCCATGGGACATCAAGTTTGAAATGTCCAATAAGCTTTCTGTGACCTGTAACTGAAGCTTGAGAAAAAATACAGCTGGATGTGTGAATCTGTGAGTCATCTACATAGAGATAATTCAAAGTAAACCTGTGGGAGTTGATGACTGTGAGAGAATGGAGATAAAAGGGGTCAAAAAAAGGAGTATATCCACAATTAAAAGAGGTTATTTGTATAAAGAGCCAGAAAAAGAAACTGAGGACTGATCAGCTATGTAGTAGAGAATAGTCCCATGAAAACCCAGAGAAGACAGAATACAAGAAGAGAAGAGGTTTATTGAAAGTGTCCGGTGGTGCTTGGAGTTCAGGAAGGATAAGGATTGAGAAAAGACTATTGAACTTTTCATTTAAGAGAATATTGAGAGGGGAGCTAGGTGACTCAGTCGACTGACAGCCAGGCCTAGAGACAGGAAGTCTTTGGTTCAGGCCTCAGACACTTTCTAGCTGTGTGACCCTGGGCAAGTCCCTTACCACTCTTCTGTTTTGGAACCAATACACAGTATCAATTCCAAGAAGGAAGGTAAGAGCTTAAAAAAAGAGAGAGAGAATATTAGTAACTTTAAAGGGAAACGTTTCAGTTGAATGATTAAGTCAAAAGTAAAATTGCAAGGGTTGAGAAAGTAAGAAGGAATGCTGAGTTGTGAAAAACATTTTTTGGAGATTGGCTATAAAGAAAAGAAAAGATATTGTGTAATAACTTGAGGAGATGATAGTGTCTGGTGTTGGATTGTTAAGGATGGATGGAGACAAATATGTTTTTGGCAGCAGCTGAGAAACTAGTATACTTCATCATAGATCTACTTCATCAAAGATCATTGGGGGAAAGGATGATATCATGGGATCTGGAGATGGAGAAAAGAGACGATGGAAGTCACAACAGATGGCTTCTGTTCTCTCAGTAAAGCCTGAAGTAAGGTCCAAAACTGAGAAGGGAGGAGGAGGATTTGTAGAAGAGCTGAGGAGAGAAGAGAAGTTTTGAAGTAGATAGTTCAGGGCCGCCGCTGGATAGAGAGCTAGGTCTAGAGAAGGGAGGTCATTGATTCAAAACTGACCTTAGACACTTTCTGTTTGCATGATCCTGGCCAAATCATTTAATCCAAATGACCAGCCCTTTTGTATGTCTCTTCTGCCTCAGAACCTATAGTTAGTATTGAATCTAAAACATAAGGTAAAGGTTTTAAATAAATAAAGACCTTGGTTTAGTGGGATAGAGAGTTCATTTGAGAGAAATAAAAAGACAGATTGGGAAGTGTCAGGTCACAGTGTCTTGTTTGGGAAAGGGGGAGGTGAAGTCAGAGCAAAGAAGATATGACCAAAAAATTACCAAGTGGGAAATATTGAAAGTCATAGTGAAAATCAAGAATAGAATTAGGTGTAGTATAGCATAGTAACACATGGCACGATGGGAGATTATGTTCACATCAGGAAATTTGAAGAGGAAGCAGAAAACTTGTGTGTGATGGCAAAATCAAGGGTATGGCTATTCCTATCTGTGACAAAGATAGAGTGAAGGATCAAGTTATAAAATAATGTTTGTTGAATCTCTCTAGTATAAAAGCAAGGCTTGGGGAGGATAGGAAGACTGTGAGCCAGACACAGAACTCCTTGAAAAAAGAGGGAGAACGACCCATAGACCAAGAGGCAACCACCACCATCATCTAAGATTACTGTCAAGATGCTTTTCACTTTGTGATATTTTTTGTTTCTCATCTCTGAATGATGTGCTTCATTTTGAGTGATCTCTGTTGCATAAGGTGAATGTAATAATGCATTATTGTAGACTGATGCTTTTGCTCCTCAGTATCTCTGATATTATTGGTATCTGCCATTACCAATATTATAACACTGAGCTCCAAATTCTTTCCAAATACCATTATTAAACATCTATCATGGAAATTATGTTTTTTAATTAATAATATTAGATAATATATAACATTTTAGCTTTATTTGCTTAAGTCTGAACTTCTTGATTTATCATTTCTCAGTCTCATCATTATTATAATTTTCCTCAGCAGCTGACATCCCCAGAAAAACTTCTTGCAATTAATTGCTCATGTGAAATGGAATGTAATGAGGATCATATTTCAGCTATCATAGAAGACAACCAAGATGAAATCCCACCTGTCATCTGGAAATCATCACATCCCCCACTTTTACAGTACTGTGAGTTTACATATTATTTGTTTATAATTGAACTGTTTATTAGTAGATCTTATTTGCTTCTATAAACTATTCACATGTTTTATATGCTAAATACGTATATATTATGTAAACAAATATTTTTATGGTATGCATGTATGTGTTGTCCTAATGCTTTCCTATTGGTTACAACTGTTATGTTACAACCCCCCACCCATAAGAAGTATATATCTAAATCCAACTTTTGAAAAATGAAAAATGTACCCCATACAGGTTTTCATCATGTATTTTTAAAAGGGGAAATGATTCCATTAAACTCTTTCCAAACTAAATTTAGTCAGACTGATTTCAGATATGTTCTAGTTACATTGGATTAAACTTATAGTTAGGTGATGAATATTTGCTTTTTTTAACAATACATTGTCCTTATTTCTTTTAATATAGTGAAAAGCATTAACTGTCAATATAAAAATCCTAAATTTGAAACTGCTTCTTAAAAAATCTGAAAAAAAAAAAACCTCACCTTCCTTATTTTTCTTTTATAAGGTACAAAAGCACCTGCAAACTAATAGAGATTTGCCTCCTTTATTGTAAAACTAATTGTTAAATACAATAAATATTTCTTTTCAACATTGGCATGATGATATGGGAGATAGTGTATTGTATAGGAAAGAACCTTGAAATAAGAAAATTGGATTCTACTCTTTCTCTGATACTTATTAACTCGACGAGCTTGGAGAAGTAGCTTATATTATCTGGGTTTTGCATGGAAAATGTTTAAATGATGATTGTCTTAGATGATCTCTAAAGTTTTTTTTTTTTAATTTTAGAATTCTCTGACTCAAATAAGTTATTATCTTATCACTCTTAATAGTTTTGATGTTAAATTTCTTCAAAATTTAAAAAAATAATAAAATTGAATTTGTATGGGTCTGAATTAAGTTAATTCATTTCTCCAGATTTTACACTTATTCGTATTGGAAAACTAATTCAGAATGAAGAATTCTGGATTTCAGGTTATTCACTACTTTTAAACTTTAGAGGCAATATACAGAGTAATACAAATTTAATTTTTACTGATGTCTTGGGATTTAGATAAAAATAATGAATATGTGTTTTTAGCATAACTATCAAACTGATACATCTAGATTAGGGACAGATTTTTAAAATAAATTTGTATCCTATTTTTAAAATTCAGAAATGTTAGCTTTTTGAATGTCCTTTTCCACCTCTGTGTTTTTGTCATTTTCACCTGTTATTTAATAGTGGAATTAATGTGCAGCAAAGAAATTGTTAAGATAAATTCTTAATAAGTAGTGAAAATCAAACTTTAACAATAATATCAAATATATTGCATATATTGTATTTATCTTTCAATGGCTGGATATGGTTTAATTGTTATAAATTTGATTTTATATGACATTCTAATAAAATATAATTTCATTTAGTAAGATGTGACATTTCTGGGCACTTTGTTTTGAAATATTTTATTAGCTAAGTTTTATTCTTAAATCTTTGTGTTGCACTTTCACAGGTAAGAAATCAGAGTGTTCAGAAAAATCTCCAAATGGTTACCAGTGGATTAATTGCATCATAGCCTCTTTTCTTCCATCTGAGCAAGAAAACGTTGTGGATGCAGCAACTGAAGCCTTCTCTTCTCTCCAAGGTGCTTACTCTAATCATTTTGACATTGAATAATGCAACTTTTTCCTTTTTTTAAAAAAAAATTTTAGGAAAAGTAAGAATGAAGAGATGTGGTTTCTTTTGTCCCAGATCTCTAAGATCTGAACCTACTTTTTCCTACTCCTTTAAAAATAGCTTATAGGATATGTGCTGTCTCATAAACAATACCTGTAACCAGCATCCATGATTTGGGTACTATTAAAGTTAATATTGATAATACATTGATATGCCTTAATTAGGAAATTCACAAAATGCCAAGTAAGGGAGAAAAGTAAAATAAATAGCACTGAATTATTTTCAAAATATACTTCCAGGGCTCTATTCAAATCACTGACTCCTGGAGCTCCTCTATGGGCTTCCAAAAGCACTTTTGTTAACATCATAATTTAAAATTAATTTTTCCAGAAATCTCTTGCTGTTATACATTTTGGCATCAAGGATTAGGTCAGCAGGAATAAATTTCATTGATGTACTTAATGCAAAGAAGGAAGTGCTGTCTTGGGAATCTTGTAAACCAGAGTCCTTACTAATGCCATCTTATAAGATATAGATATATAAAACAAAATATTCTTATTTTGTTTTGCATCTTTCTTCATTTTAAACTTTAAATAAAGAATGTTTATGCAGGGCTCTTTTTCATTCATAAAAATGGAAATCACTCTTAGTCCCTGCATGAGTAGACTTGTATTCTTGTTCACGAATTCTCATGATGGATTGGCCCATAAAATCTTTACGTTTGGCTTGTGCAGCTGAGTTCATGACTGAATACAGAGTGATAAAGAAGGTTTAGCATTTTTTAGAAAGCAAAGAAATCATATCTTCTGGATGGCCCTTAAGCTAGTTTTTAACAGCCTGGAAGTCAGCTAGAAAAGTGTAATCAGACTTGCAGTTAAAAGCTTCAGTGTTCAGTATAAATCATTTGGGTATAATCTGTAAATTGATACAAGAGGGATCTATAACACTTACTTGGTTTTCATTATATTTGCATGGGTATCTGCCAATCCAAACATGTTTATTTTTACCTTACCATCCATCAGAATATATAAAAAAAATGGCAGATTGTGTCATTGACCAGTTGAGCAGTCAATTTCTTTTAACACATTACTGTATATTTACAGTATTAGCTATATTGTTTTCAATTTTTGGCATGAGTCACTTTTTGATCCTACATAGAAATGTCAATGCTCATATTTCCTGTGGGGTTTTGGCCTTTTTTTTGAAGAGGTAGGGGAGAGCCAAATGAATTATGATGCTGTCATCTGAAGAAACCACAGTATATTTCTTTGCCAAATGTTAGTTAGAGAAGAGCTGGTCATCTGCTATATGTGCTTTTCCTGAACCCCACCAGCAGTTCACTCATAACTTCTGCCTGTTTCTCTCACATGCTGTGAGAATGAAGTATACAGAAGTCCTTTTAACCTTCCCTTTGCAAGGTTAATTGATTTAATCACCCCCAAAGAAGATGTTTGGCCAGAAGGATTTAGAAATCTATATTTTCTCCTATACAGGGCTGACATCAGGATGGAAACTCTTGTTGTTGATAAATCATAGGAAGCATATATTTTAGATGCTAATTTATTGAAAATTCATTCCCATTTTATAGAACATAGTAAATATAATACTGTTTGTTGTTCATGTATGATGATAATGAAATTAGCATTCAATAGTTTGAGTGTTAACTAATTTGCTTGATCATCATGAAATCTTTATTTTATTTATAGTTCTACCAAGGTGTTGTTTTTTTTTTTACTTAATATCAGTGAACTGTAAGATTCCACTTTAATTAAACTTAATTGATAAATAATTTTAATCTATCATTTCGATTTATCTTTACTTAAGTTGCCTTTGATGCTTCTCTTAAACATTGGACTCTTTTCTACTGGACACTAGAGGGAAGCTGGGGTTTGAGCCTGGCATTTCTGTGTATCTTCTTTTGTTCTCACAACTTGATCCTTGACCAGTATTCTTCTTTCCAAATGGGAATGAACCAGAATGCCTTAGCAAGCAAAATAATTTATATTTTCTTAGTGATAGGATTAAGTTATATTCCCCAACAAAATGGCTTTAGTTTTGTTTTTGTGGGGAACCTTCCAAAAACGTCATTGTAGTGGCAATATACTTTAGTACACATTTAGTGACCATTCTACTTTATCTGACCCCATGCTATGCTATGCTGTCTTTCTTTTCTCTGTGGTCCAAATATAGAAATTAGTTTCTGTTGCATACTGAAAGTGTATACAACTCATCAGTGTTCTTTTTTTTTTTAATTTTAAAATTTTATTTTTTTTGTTTTTTGTTTTTTTAAACCCTTACCTTCCATCTTGGAATTTATACTGTGTATTTGTTCCAAGACAGAAAAGTGGTAAGGGCTAGGCAATGGGGGTTAAGTGACTTGCCCAGGGTCACACAACTAGGAAGTGTCAGAGGACAGATTTGAACCCAGAACCTCCCATTTCTTTCCTTTATAGGTACTGAATATAATATAATACTTTATAGGTACTGAATGAATGGTTGTTGAATGATAGAATAAGAAATCAATCAGTCTGCCCCTCCGTAAATTAATTCTTCCTCCTCACAAAATGAAATTTCTTTCCAGAAAATAATGTATTCTGAAGAGAAAATTGCATTAATCAATTTACAAACATGTATTGAGTACTTCTTATGAGTTCTGGCTTCTTTTATAAGCCATCTTTTTCCAAGACTTTTTGTACTGGCTCTCTCTAATACCTGGAATGTAGTTCTTTCCTCATCTCTACTCTTTGTATTCATTTCCTTTATGTATATTCTGTAAATGTGTATGTGTATATATATATATATACATATATATACACACACACACATATATATATATATACATATATATGCAGGTGTGTATTGCATGTGTACATATGGACATGTCTATATGTTTAGATTTGTAGTCTCCCCCATCAGAAGTAAGCTCCTTGGAAGTAGGGAGTACCAGGCAGTAGGGACTCCTTGTGTTTGTCCCAGCGTATGTAGCCCAGTGCCTGCTAGCATATAGTAAATACTCAATACATACTTGTCGACTGATCAAATAGAATTTTGGCTTTGTAACACACTTGAATCATTATTTTATTTATTATTTTAAAGAATACTTCCAGAGTAGCAACCTGTAGGAAATGTTATACCTCTTTTAAAAATCTTTTTTTTTTTCTTTGATGCTTTTGTTTATGGAGAGAATATAGAATCACATAGAATTTCAAAGTAGGAAGAAAAAATACAGGTGACTGTCTACATTACTTTGATCCTCAAGTGAATAGCTTTCTCAAATAGTATAGTCACCAGCTACCCTCTGTAGTTATGACTACAGTTAGATGCTTTGACAAAGGTCCATTCATCTTAAGCTAGATCACTTTATCTTTCTTTTTGTTTAACTAAGGAAATTTTATAAGTTTGAATTAATTTTATAGGGAGCAGCTAGGTGGCTAAGTGGATTGAGAGTCAGACCCAGAGATGGGAGATCCTGGGTTCAAATCAGGCCTCAGACACTTCCTAGCTGTGTGACCCTGGGCAAGTCACTTAACCCCCATTCTCTAGCCCTTATCACTCTTCTGCCTTGGAACCAATACAGAGTACTGATTCCAAGATGGAAGTTAAGGGTTTTATTAAAGAAAAAAGAATTAATTTTATAAAGTGACTGCCATTGTAGCTCTTCAGATATATTAAAGACTTGTTTATTTTTTTAGATTCACTAAGCAAGAACTAAGGGCTATGATGCCTTGTTTCTCTTTGTTTTTTAAAATTCAGAAATTTATTCTCTAAGCATTTGCTGAGCTTTAGCATTGAGAATTTACTGCAACTAGATTTCCATTAGAAATAGTTTCTTTTTTAAGATACAGCAATGTTAATCATAATGGAAAGACTCTAACTATCACTTAGGCCTTTAAAGGTTGAGTTGCTTGAGAAAGCATTTAGCTCTTACAGACTTCTTCAGAAAGAACATTGTTGTACAGATCTGTCATTTACATCTGTACAGAGAAATTCATCTGAATGGAAACCAGTTTTAAATAGCATCAGAATTATGGGGTATGACTGTAAAGTGATGTTAATGTCTTTTAACGAATATATCTGAACTTATATATTCAAGTGGCTCTTAGACATGTCATGGTTACGCTGGGAGCCAGTGTAATTCTTTATTATTCAAATCTATTTTGAAACTTCTCTTTGGAATTTCCTTCAGAGTCTACAACAGATTCTCTAGAATATCCTCAATAGCAGCATTCATTTATTCAACAAAATTCATTATCTTCAAGTAATGCTAATAGCAAATCATTATCCTTTGAGTAAATTTGGAAGCAGATAAAAGTTGTTCAATGTTAAGACTGGTTATAAGAGGTTTGTGATCAAACTTGAAAACATCTTCTGGAATCCAGTGATTACTATAAAGCAATGAAATTACTTTGTGACCTGTTGAGTGGCCCAGAAGGCAATTTGAGTAATCAGTCACTAAGCGTCTAATAATTATTTACAATGTGACAGGCATAGTACTAAGCACTGGGAATACAAAGAAAAAAAACTTTCAAGAATTTGCATTCTATTAGAGGTGACAACAACAATATAAACAAAGTGTATTATATAAGAGATAGAAGTCTTAAAAGAGAAGATATTAGCAACCACTATGTTACTAGGAAAAGCCATTTTAAGGAAGGGATACTTGAACTGAATAAAAGAATCTAGGGGTTCTAACTCAGTCAAGAGGAAGGGAGATAATACTAAGCATGCCAAGGAAATGAGTGACATGCAATGCAAAGGCACAGAGGGTGAGAATGGAACGTGGATGTGAGGAAAAGTATGGCTGCACCTTAGAACAGGTAGATGGGAATAATGTAATAAAAAACCAGAAAGGGGCAGCTGGGTAGCTCAGTGGAGTGAGAGTCAGGCCTAGAGACAGGAGGTCCTAGGTTCAAACCCGGCCTCAGCCACTTCCCAGCTGTGTGACCCTGGGCAAGTCACTTGACCCCCATTGCCCACCCTTACCCATCTTCCACCTATGAGACAATACACCAAAGTACGATGGTTAAAAAAAAAAACAGAAGTATAGGGAAGACACCTAGGCCTAAAATCATTCTGTTAAGTTTAATGCTTTACAAAACAGTTCATGGTATTCATTTATGTCTACCTTCTGTTATACTGTTCATCAAGAGAAAAATTTGATGCATTTCAAATAATTATTGAAAGGATATTAATTTAAATTACCACTGTATTTTATAAGATCAAAGTAACTCAGAAAAATACTTCAGTAAAGAAATAACTAAAAAATCAAAGACTGGAAAAAGCATAGACTTACTCACAATCACTCGTGAATCCCAGCTACCTTGTCGTAGATGCCCTTGTGATAGCAGCAACAACCCCCATGAGGGCTTGTGCACCATAACTGTTCAGGTGCTAACGGAGCTCCTCTTCAGTCCCAAGGACTGTTTTGTACACCTCTGGTCACTGCCTCAACAGTCACCTCTGACCACAAGACAAAGAAGTTCGTTGCAGGCTCCAAATGGGCAGGCCCTATGATGACAAAGTGAGCCACCCAAAAAGCTTGCAGCTGACCTTTTAAAAAGTCTTCCAGAAAATGGCACATCTGCTTTCCAGTAGCAGTCCCAAATCGTGTTTCTGACCTCTTAATCTCTGTTTCAGTTATCCATCTGTTACTTCATCCATTCACCTGATTTCTGTCAGAAAAGGCACCATGGGGTGGGGGTGGGGGGACTTGTAGCTGAATGGCTCAGTGGATTGAAAGCCAAGCCCAGAGATGGGAGGTCCTGGGTTCCAGTCTGGCCTCAAACACTTCCTAGCTGTGTGATCCTAGACAAATCACTTAACTCCTATTGCCTAACCCTTACTACTCTTCGGCCTTGGAACCAATACACAGTATTGATTCTAAAACAGAAGGTAAGGGTTTAATAAAAATTTTAAAAAAAGAAAAAAAGAAAAGAAAAGGCACCATGCCTATTGTGGTAGAAGCAGTATCTGAAACCTCCCTACCTGAAAGTTAGAATAATTTTTCCTTAAAAGGAATTGAGACATTCCTAGAAATTTATTTGGCTCAGGAGATTAAAGGCTTAGACTGTTAACATGACTTCTGTATAGGAAGCAGAGGTCTTGGGTTCAAATCTGGCCTCCAACACTTCTTAGCTGTATGATCCTGCACGAGTCATTTAACCCCCATTGCTTAGCCCTTACCACTCTTTTGCCTTGGAATCAATATATCTCTGAGCAGCCAGAAGGACTTAGAGGTAAGAAGAGGGCAAAGGGAAACTAATAGTGGATCATAATGGGTGACACAGACAAGAGAATTTTGCTCAGCTCATTCAAATTCACAGGGCCTAAAATGCCTGTCCTTTTCCTGCTATGACTAAATCTCCTATTCTTCACTGTTGAATGATTTACGAATGTTTCATTTTGTTCCTATAAACTACCAGGCCCCTGGCATAAGTCAGGCTCGACCTAGACCTGTGTTTCTGTTCTAACCTGTCAGATTAGTTCTAACTCTGATCTCTATACAGATTTCTGTAGTTTTATTCCTGTCTGACCAAACCCTGACTTAGGCCTTCTGTAACAATGAGTTTCTAATTAGGTTCCCTTGTTCATCTACTGAACTGATAAATGCCCCGGTCAGCCTTTTGTTCCCAAATATTTATTTTTTTACTTTTGATTGCCTGACTTAATCAAACTCCAGCCATGTAGAGCAGTTCTCACCCCAGGCCTAGATGAACCCATCCTTTAACCATGCTATAGTGTCTTACTCAGAACGTTCTCATCTGGTTGCTTGTTGACCCTCAGAGGACCACAATCACATGCTGAGGTCTCACACTGCTCAGACCAAAGGTTCTACCAAAGGTCAAGCACAAATAGCCTTATGAACATTTGAAATGGTTTTGTCTCTAAATCTGCACGTCACACATTTCTTTTGAGCTACTGCAATCCTGCTTTGTTCATAGAGCATAGCACCTTCTTTGATATAGGCATGCCGAATTGGACAGTCCTGTGCCAGTGTCTCCCATGCCTTACAATCAATACCAAAGTTCTGCTTATTCGTATTACTCCAAAGGAGCATAAGCTGTTTGGAGGGCAGGAAGTGTTTTTGATGTTGTTGCTTGTTTTTTTTTTCCCTTTGTATCCTCAGCATATATGGGCTTTGCCCATTAAGAGGTAATGAAGAAATGCTGGTTAAATTAAACCCAGACAGTTGTGATCTTTTATTCTGATAAAAAAAAAATCTCAAATTAAAATATCACTGACTGGTTCCTAGAAACATTCTTTATTTTTTAGCATTAACAATATAAATTTTCTTTTATAGCTGTTATCAATGCAAAAGGATTGGAACTGAAGGATATTATTTTGGTTTATATGTATGTCAGAAACATGGAAGATTTTTCTGCTATAAATTCAGCATACATGAAAATGTTCAATTTATGTCCACCCACAAGGTATGTAACTACCACCACCATGTATGTTATCTATTTGTCTTCCCTCACAATTGCATAGTTTTTCTTTATATTTGGTGAACTCTTCAATTGTAATAGTGGTTCATTAATCTGTGATTGCTTTTGTACTTGTCTCACTTACTTCTCTGTGACAATTACTCCCTTAAATAGTTTTCATTCATTGTACTACTACTTTTTGAAATCCTTAAGAGAATAAAAGCCCAAGACAGAGATTCCATAGTTATCATGTACTTATAAGATATGCTTAGGAAACAAAAATCTCCACAGGAAGCAAAACTTATGTATTAGAAATGATTAAAAACAGTAGAAAAGTTCTTATGTTCAGAATGTTAGAACTTCTAACAAATCTTTCCCCATTCCACCACCCAATGCCAGATATAACTACATAACCACATACCTGTTTTCCCATCTTCCAAATCCTATAAATATGACCTCAGACAATAGAAACTCAGAGAAGTTCTATCTTGCCCTTTGGATGAATCTGCCTGAGGCTGTTTCCATAGTCTGAAAAAGGCCAACAGTGAAGGAGTTGTTTTGTCTCCACAAACATCAAATAAAGATTTTGACTGATGCTTGACTGAATTGACCAATTGTTTTGGCATCCCATGGTTCTACAGAAAAGTAGATGTTTATAGGCAGATCTTCTAGACATTCCCCAGTATTTATGGAATACCCACTGTGTGGGTAGCACTATTCTAGGAGTCTGCATAAGAAATAAAAGCAAAAGATCTCTATCCTTGAGGCACTTTGATAGAAAAAAAACATTCCCATGAAATAACATGAGAAGTTTTAAAGCAGCATGTAACAAATACAAAATGACTCTAAAAACTGAGTAGATAAATTCTTAGGAGAGATATACTATAAAGAATGATTGGATTATAGACTCATTAATCTGGGAAGACTACTTTTTCCTCCAGAATATTAATTCCTTTTCTTAGTTCTGTCAGAGTTTAAAAGTGATACTTTTTCTAATTCCTAAGCTTTTTATATGAAGTAAAATTACTCAGACCAAACACACTTGAAACAAAAACTTTTTTCCAACAGTGCGTGTCTCCTTTATTTGGACAATGAAGTATGTCATCATCAAATTGAATGCCTGTTGTACAAAGAATTTTTTTAAGGAGTAACATCTTGAAGTGAGGAGAGACAGCAGAGGGAAATATATCAAAAATAACCAACAAAGAGTTCAATTTCACAAGCCTTTTTTTAAAGCAACTGACAAGAACTGGAATGCAAAAAAAATCAGATAATCCTTGTCCTCAAAGAGCTTGTGTTTTAGTGAGGAATACAAGAATGAAATATTACAAGATAATTTGATGAGGGAGCACTGACTCCTAAGGAGTTGAGAAAAGTTTCCTGAAGAAGGTGGCATATTAGGTAAGCTTTAAATGAAGCTAAGAATTTTATGAGAGAGCTAGATGGCTTAATGAATAGAGTGCTGGACCTGCAGTCAGGAAGAACTGAGTTCAAATCCAGACTTAGACACTTACTCTGTGGCCCTGGGCAAGTCCCTTAATCTCTGTCTAGTCCACTGGAGAAGGAATTGGCAAACCACTGCAGTATCTTTGCCAAGATAACCCCATGAACAGTATTGTCATGCTGCAATCCAATGGGTCACAACACAAACAGTCAGAACCAAAGTATTCTAAGAGGCAGATATCAAGAGGAAATTCATTCCAGATGCAGAATTGTTGTTTGGCTAGAATGTGAAGTGCCTAAAGAATAGTGTACAATGTCCTGAAAGGTATCCAGAAGCCAAAATGTAAAACTGTTTAAGTGCTAAGTTGAGAAATTGGTAGTTTATCCTAGAGGAGATAGGGAGCTACTTAAGATTCTTTAATAGGGGAGGGACATGGTTGAATCTGTGAATTGGGAAGATTATGTTGGCATATATGTAGAGAATGGATCAAAGAGTCAAGAGACTTGAACCTGAGATACTAATTAGGAAGCCATTGCAATAGTCCATCTGAGAGATGACAATTCTTAAATTAGTGTGGCCAAGTGAGTGGAGAAAAAGGAACAGATGGGAAAGATATAAAACTAAGATGTGGGTATGGGAAGCCAGGGAAAGCAAGAAAAGAGTCAAGGTTGGCTAGAGGCTACAAATTGGACAACTTCAACAGAAATAAGAAAGGTTTGGTGGGGAAGATCAGTTAGAGCTAGATTTATTGATTTGAGAATCATCTACATTGATATAATTGACATCACAGGAGCTGATTATATTACCAAGAGAGGGTGTAATCAACAGGGAAGCAACAATATGATTTTTATAGAGGCTACCTTTTTACAATGTTTCATTGTAAAGAACATACACATTTCACTACTCCATGATTACCTCATTTTTTTTTAAAAATCTCAGTATGGAGGAAACTAAGTCTGAGAAAATACTAAGAGAAACAAGTGAAAGGGATAGATGAGGGAACAAAATTCTGCTAATGTAGTTAAGGATGGAAGAGAAATTTTAGTATTTCCCAGAAATAAGTATTTTTACGTTAAAAGATAGTTGCATTTTTAGTGACTAATTGCACAAGTCTAGGAGAGGAAAGGCTATATATTGATGAAGATTTGGGGGTAGAAATACTTATAAATATTCATGAGAGATATTTATGAGTTTCTTGTGGGTATACTCCAAAAGTTGAATTGGGTTTAATTATGCACCAACTCTCCTTAAGAGGTGAATAAAGCTGTACCAAATGTTTATATCATGAAGTGCCCAGGTTACTTTGCTTCTCTGGGGTAATAACTTCAACAGATGGGAGGTGAGAACTCAAAGGTTTTTTCAACCTTTTACTATCAATTAGTTTTGAATTTCTGATTGCTTATAATATATCTCCAGTCAATGCTCCTCTATCCTTTTAAATATTTTCTACTTTTATTTCATGTTGAGACAAAATAAGTTCATAGGGTGTTGTATTCAGTCACATATCTGCATTTATTGCAGATTTGAAAGAATTCTTGTTTTTTTGACATAAATCTTATTTAGCTGAGCAAATTCATTATGAAAACAACATAATGTATGAACCAATATTCTATCCTTGTTATGGATCATTTTATTTGATAATTCAGATTATCTTAGATCCATAACTTTTTTTTTTGAACCCTTACCTTCTGTCTTGGAATCAAAACTGGATATTGATTCCAAGGCAGAAGAGTGGTAAGGGCTAGGCAATGGGGGTTAAGTGACTTGCCCAGGGTCACACAACTACGAAGTATCTGAGGTCAGATTTGAACTCACGACCTCCCATATCTCGGCCTGACTCAGTCCACTGAGCCACCCAGCTGCCCACTCAGATCCATAACTTTGAAATTATCTAGCTTTCTTTCTTTGTTTAGTTTTAGTTTACTTTGAAATAACTGAGATAATTATATTTTTAAATTATATAGGAAAATAATCAAATGGGCTGAGTATATAAAGAATTCCAAATCTGAAGGGTATAGCCTAGCATTTCATATTGAGATCACAGGTTATATATGCCAGTGATTTTAATCAAAACATCAAACACTATTACTTTGAACAAAACTGATTAATTTTAATTCATAAAAACATATTTCTCAGAAGTATCTTTAATGAATATGTACCATGTCATCCTCCTCATAAGCAAACTTTAATGACACCCTAATATTTAGTATGAAATATAAAATTCTCTTGCTGGGGGGCAAAGAGGGGTTACCAGCAGTCCAGTTCCCTTTTGGGGGGTGGGACAATTGAGTGAAGACAGAGTGAGAAAAGCCAGAGACCCAGTAAGTTTGCAGGGGCTGATCTGAAGTGCCATCTGCTGATTTTAATCTTTATATCATTTTTCTCAAGATTACATCAATGTTGGCATGAATTTCATTCTCACCATACATCTTATCTTTGGAGACAATGCGTTCGGTGTATTTGACATATCTCTTCGCCACAGTGGTGAGAAAGTACAGGCTTTTTCATGGGAGACAATTTTTCCATATTTCATTCATTGTTCTTTTATGTTAAAGTACTGTACCAAAATGGGTCTGGGAGCAGGGACACTTGGAAACTGTTCTGACCTGTTTTTGCAAGTACCTGTATATAGGAATCTGAGTTAGAGTTTTAAAATCCTTAACATTAACTCACTACGTACTGGTTTGTTGTGAAGTTATTTCAGTTGAAGTTTCTGTATTATATAAATGTGGGGTTTATTTAAGGGTTTGTGGGAGGTCTGTGGGTAGCCTTGCTATTAACCTGTATTGTTTTTCTGTGTTTCCCTGGGGCTGAGTAAGGATACTGATTACAATAATTTCAGCAAAAGGGGTTGCTAGTGAGAAAAGTCACATAGGGGAAACTGAATGGAACATCCTTCCTTCTGACACCTTCTATGCTGGTTTCAGAACTAGTGATGAGCTGTGGTAAATGTCAAGGGGTTTGATGGCTTTCCTGCATTCTCTGTTTAGTATGTCCATCTCTATCTATCCTGCCCCCTTTCTACCTTTCCTTTCTTTCACAATATCTAGCAATACTGGACTTCCTCATAGATGACACTCCATCTCTCAAGTCTATTTCTTTTAACCCATTGGCTCTCCTACCCAGAATGCTCTCCTTTCTTATATCCTTTTGGCATTCCCTGATTTACTTCATTTGTTGCTGCTATTCATTCATGTCCTTTTCTCTGTGAGCCTGTGGACTAGCTATCCATGGGGTTTTCTTGGCAAAGATCCTAGAGTGGTTTGCTGTGTATTAAGCCAAACATTAAATGACTTGCCCAGGATCACATAGCTAGTAAGTGTCGGAGCCTAAATTTGAACTGAATTCTTCCTGATTCCATGCCTGGCATTTTATCCTCTGAGCCATCTAGATGCTTCTAATTTATTTCATAACTCCTCTCAAATCCCATCTTCTGAAGGAGGCTTTTCTTTCTTTTTACCTTTCCTTTTCTTACTCCCTAGGCTTTTCCACCCTGTGCTGGCAGCCTTCTCATTCTGAAAATGCCTCCTAACTAGAGCTACCCTCTTCCTATTTGTAATTTCCTACTTTTGGAACCACCATTTATCTAAGCCATCCAAGTTCATTTCTTACCTGACATTAACTTCTCCCTCCTCCCTCCCACTTCCACTTTCCAGCTTTTTCTTTTGATCTTTTGTTTTTCCCCATTAGAATGTAAACTTCTTGAGAATAGATACTGCCACTCTTGGAGTATATTTATAAGTCTAGAACTTTGCACAATGCTTGGTACACTCTAAGTATTTAATAACTCTCTCTCTCTCTCTCTCTCTCTCTCTGTCTCTCTCTCTCTCTCTCTCTCTCTCTCTCTCTCTCTCTCTCTCTCTCTCTGACTGTCTCCCTCACCCCTTCCCCAGTCCATTTGTCTATTATCCTGGTCTCTTCTTTGCTCCACCCTCAGCTCTTAGTGCCTTCCCTTGGAGATTCCTTAACCTGAACTATGTACATATCTTGCATGCACATAGTTATTTTAGTATTGTCTCCCCCATTAGAATGTGAATTACTTGAAGGCAAGGACTATCTTTGCCTTTCATTGTATCTCTAGGGCTTAACAGAGTGCCTAACACATAAGAAGAATTTAATCAATGATTGTTGACTGACAGTCTGTTGATTGGTTTTAAAATAAATCCCTAAAAATTCTTCTTTGAAAATCTGAAATTGCTTACATTTCTTTTCATTGACCATTCTGTTTGTAAAAGTTAAAAATCTTAGTATTTTTCATTACTAAAGTCTGTGGTGCCATCACCCAAAACCACTAACTTATTCATAGTAAAGTACAGCTCGCCTCCCCACAAAACAGTTTTAAACAGAAGTCCAGAAGATACAGACTCTTTGCTTTCCCACTTGCTAACAAACATTTCAGTTTTATAATTGAATATATTTATATTTTGAATATATATTTATATATTGAATATATATAATTCAAGTTTGAAACAGTTGCAATGGCAATTAGAACAGCATACCTAGGGGATAGCCAGGCAGTTTAGTGTATTGAGAGCCAGACCTAAAGACACTAGGTCCTGCATTCAAATCTGGCCTCAGACATTTCCTAGATGTATGACCCAGAAAATCATTTAACCCCCATTGCCTAAACCTTACTGCTCTTCTGCCTTGGAACCAATACACAATATTGATTCTAAGATAGAAGGTAAAGGTCTAAAAAAAAAAGAAAGGTATACCTGGAATCTTTTCCTTTGTTTTGCAATTTTCCATTTATCTCTGCCTGATTTAAATTCTTTTCTTCTGGGCCTTTTTTTTTTCCCAATTCTCTACTGTAAAAGCAAAGTTGGTGATTTTTTTCTTAATAACTGGAAAATAAAAGAGAAAAACTGAAATAGGATGCCATAAAAAGAGGCCTAAGGAACAAAATGGCAAGATAGACAAAACCCCAAAGGGGTCACAGAAATGCCTTGAGTCACAACTAATGACAAGGGCTAATTTTCACCAAAAAGAATGCAAAGTGCTTCCCTTTCCTTGTCCTATTAATGTTGATCATAGTCTCTTAACCTCTTCACACTGACCCAATTGTCATTGCTTTGGACTTTTAAAGGAAAAAAAATACAATAGTAATGAAAGGAATACGAATAAAGAGAAGAAATGGGAGAGAAGCAGAATGATGCACAAAGTTAACTCTGGAACAGTTTATTACTTTATAGAAATTAGGGATACTAATAGAGTTTTCAGAAAAGGAAAAAAAAAAACAATCTTTGCTCTTGCTTCTCTTTCCTGAGCCAGGGCTTATTACTGTAAAACCCAGTGTCCTAGCAACCATCTTCAATTTTACAACTATTTGTTGAATCCTAAAACTGTTGACTTAGAAATGCTACTACAATCCCTCCAAGTATTTCTACTTTCACCCTTCCTATCTCCAACTCTTCTTTATTTCATTCTCATCTTTGTAATTTATTCATCTATATAAACTCATCTTTCCCAACCAACAATATTTATTGAGTACCTACTTTAGAGCCACTAAGGATTTAGGAGTGCTTTAAGAAGTTGAGCATTTTATGAATGTATTATCTTGTGTTTCCAGCACTTCGGCAGGTCATATATATGATGACTGGCATAGTTTCTACCCTTGAGAAGCGTAGAATCTTTTAGGGACTTGTATTACCTTTAAAATAATTTAATTGCTTAATTTGTTTGTTTCTTGATCTTTTTTTCTTATTCCTTTTCTTCCTCTAAAGATTTCTTATTGTGTAGTGATTACTACTTTCTCAGTGGATAAATATTCCCTGGCTTTCCATTTCATTTCAGTTTGACAAACACTTATTAAAGGTCTTCTAAGTACTGCCCTAGGTATAGAGAATACAACAACAAAACAAAAACAAAAACCCCAAAAAAGAAATGGCTACTCCCTCAAGGAGCCCAGAGGTAAACCACCTTGTTCCAATGTCACACAGTAAATGTCAGAGTTGACACGCAAATCCATATATCTCTTGACTAAAATTACATCACTTTCATTCTAGGTTATGAAAGTTACAATGCGAAAGGGTCATTAAAGCACTGTTTCAATTATAAGACAGGCTTATAGAATACACTTTGAAGATCATGTTCAAAAAATTCTCTCATACACAACTGTAGGATTTGAAGAAATGCTTCTCCATATTAATATTTTTTACCTTGTTTGTTTTAGGGTTTGTGTAGAAGCTTTGCTGCCAGATGGACAACTTTTTTCAATGGACTGTCTCATTCACAAGTACAGTGTGATGATTGGTGAAGTACTCCCTCCCTCCAAAGAAGTGATGCATGTGCAAAGTATTTCTCACTGGGCACCTGCTAACATTGGACCTTACAGTCAGGCCATCAGGGTGAGTAAAGTTTGATGCTGCTTGCTGGGCAAGTACTGTACTGAAACTATGTAGAAAATTGTCATATAGATTTTTTTT
>NC_058131.1:536132944-536255531 GCF_016433145.1 Gracilinanus agilis
GCAGAGAGAGAGAGAGAGAGAGAGAGAGGGAGAGAGAGAGAGAGAGAGAGAGAGGGAGAGAGAGAAGTTGAGAAATACAAACATGCTCATTCAGGAAAGCCTGGAAAATTTAGAGGTTAAATGACTTGCCCAATGTTAAACAACCAAGATATATCAGAAAAAGGTCTTGACCTAGGCCTTCCTGACCATAAGGATCCATTAGCTACTACTCTAGAGTGCCTCTTGAGAGAGACAGATAGACAGACATATATCTTGAGTAGGTATTGTAGATAAAGAGTAAACTAGGCCAAGAAATTAATAGAAAGAAAAAAATCTAGATTGCATTTGCTAAAGTCCTAATTGCTTTCAATGAATCAAAGATGTTTGCTGTCACAAAAGCCAGTCTTTTTTTTTTTTTTAACAATGATGCATACTCATTGATGTTATAGGGCTATATCATTGACACCTCATTATCAGAAGAATCCAAATTGTAAGTGATATAAAGTACAATGAAAGAAAGTATGTCATGTTGCTGGTTGCACTATATTATCAGTCAAGATGTGGTTAAGAAGTAGAAAAAGACAAAACAGTTCTCAAAAGAAACAGCATAAATTTTCAATAACTATTTGGAAAAAATTTTAAATGCTCTAATAATCAGAAAAATATAGATTAAAATGACTGAAACACTACCTGACTCCTTCAAGATTGTCGAAGATACTTAAAATGATAAAAATTAATTTCTATTATGGATATGTAAAAATAAAGATAACATTGCTGTTAGAGGTATAATTTGTGCAATATTTTTAGAAAACAATATAGAACTATGTAATAATAAGAGCTATACAGACCCTTTAATGTTGTGATCCCTATAGCCTCTGAAGCCATTAACAAAGGGGAAAGACTTATTTGTACACAACACCATTTATTATTGTAAAAATCTATTGTACATGATCCTCTTATACAATAATCAGAGAACTATGAGCAAGTTATAGTAAATGAATGTAATGGAATATTATTAAGTCATAAGAAATTACATATATGAAGATTACAAAAATCTGTGGAAAGACAAGAAATGTATATGATGAGGAAAGAACATGGAACTAAACAATATAAGCTATATAAATAATAAGAATGGAAACAACCCAGAGAGCATTTTAGGATAAAGGAACTGAAATTTTTACTTTATTGTTGAGGCCGTCAACACTTTTTGAACATTTTATTGGTGACAAGTTATATGCACTGTCATTTTTCTTTTTTTCTAAGTCGAATGTAATTTTTTGATAGATGTTAAGCATGAAAATGTTTTAAGATATCATAAGAGGTTTTGTGGTATAGTAACTGAGCCATTAGATTATCCTCCTGTTACACTGTTTGATACACAATGGCAGGATCTGGCTTTTGTCAGCTTTTTCACCTCCCTGAATGCCAAGCACAATGCATTCCACACAATGGACTTAATAAAATAATTACTGAATAAATGAATTAATGTTAGTTATCAGGGACTTAGGGTATATTAGTAAATGTATTTGAGTACTAAATTCAGCTTTAACTTTCTTGGAACCTTTAGTAAAAGTAAAAACATTTTGGGGTACATTGTTTTTATTTACTGTAAAAAAAAACCAAAAAACAAAAACAGGACCAGGTAAGTTGCTCAGTGGATTGAGAACCAAACCTAGAGATGGAAGGAACTGGGTTCAAATCTGGCCTCAGACACTTCCTAGCTGTGTGACTCCAGGCAAGTCACTTAACCCCATTGCCCACTCCACATGACTCTTTCACCTTGGAACCATTACTTTGAGTCTAAGCTGGAAGGCAAAGGTTTTAAATAATAATAACAGCAATAATAATAAATCAGCTCATCTGGATAAATACCATTCTGGTACTGAATTCTAGGCAGACTTTATCACATTATAAGGGATATTCCAAAAGTCTTTGTCTAGTTTTAAGCTCTTAAGCTTAAGAAATTTGATGACTTTAGTTTTGGAAAAGACTCAAATGTTCTCATATTCATTTTTCATGTTAATCCTTTATAGTCACTTAAGGTGTTGAAGCATTTCTTGAAGGAGCTGATATTATATGGCCCAAGTGTGTTGCTTTCTGATGCTCCAACCAAAAAGAGGGGAAGAGTTTTTAAAATATAGAGAAATAGTTAACATGCCCATTAGATGATTTCTCTTAAGCACAGAAGCAGTTAGCAAGCCTTCAGAAAGTGTTTGAATAAATCAGTGCATGATTAAATTCTTGGACTAATCAGTGTCTATCTGTCTAACAATATTCTGTGTTGTCAACTATATTGAGAGTCATATGTTTAAATACTATATATGCCATAGGTAGGATTGACATTCTGCTGTGAAGGTATGGGAGAATGACTTGGACTTTTGCCCACTGGAGGCACTTTGATATTAGAAGGTTATTCAGAAGTACCTCTGGGAAGATCTGTTTCCTCCAAAAGGAACTTCGAATCTAACTTTAGCACTTGCACAAATAGTCTAGGATTGAGACTGCGGGGATTTGCATTGCAGTGATGATTTTGGCCTAAAACTTTTAAAGGTACAAGTTACCAATTAGCTACCATAAGCATAAAAAAAAAAGACTCTCATTATGGCTCCTGTAGAAATTTCATTTTGAATGGGACTGCATCCTGATAGGCTTGCCAGAATGAGTTAGTTGGAGTTTTTACCCCGACATAGTATATAATACATTGGTCTATGGGATTGGGATTCTAGTATGCATTTAAATTTTGGATTCTGCCATAATACAATTATTTCATTTTAATTTTGTTGGTGTTATGTTGTTCTTTGGGAAAATAGTTAGCTAACAAGTTCAACTGTTCTTAAAATTCTAGTCGAAGATAATAAAATCATATCATCCACATAATGATGCTATTTTGTTTCCTATAACTAAAGGGTATATATCTAATTCATCTAATAGTCATGCCAACTTTTTTAAATGTAAAGTTTAGAGTGCTAAGACAGGGTCCTGTTTTACATTTATTCAGTGTTACAATTTCATTTATCGAAAGATTGTTTCTAATCTCTCAGACTCTGGCAGCAGTATTGTGATGGATCCTTTGAAGAAGTTTAAGATCTATTTCCATAATATAGAGTTTGATCCAAAAGTGTTTTTTAAATTCTTGTTGTTGTTGTTGTTGTTGTTGTTGTTGTTGTTGTTGTTGTTGTTGTTGTTGTTGTTGTTGTTGTTGTTGTTGTTGTCGTCGTCGTTCAAATATTCCTTTTGCATGCCCCCCCAAGTAACCTTGATATAAAAATAATAATTAGCAATAAAAATATTTTTCTAAATAAATAAAATACACAGTGGTTACTGATACTGCAAATCTGAGGAACTTCTGACACTAGGACACTTATAGTCACCCATAAAAATTATTAATATGTAAGAATGTGGGACAGAGTTCAGAAGTTCAGAATATGATATCATATTGGTGTCATTTCTCCTAATTTTATAATTCCTACATGAGGACTAGCTCTGTGAAGGTAAGAGTTAAAGGTAGCTGGTTTATAAGAATATCAATAATAGACCTGCTTGTGACTCCCATTTTTGCAAGGCTAACTGTAGTCCAGAAAGAATGACTGTCATCATTATATAGCTATGATAAAACTGGACACAAAATTATTTTCTTCTCCAGTGTCCTAAGACTTGTAATAGCCAGAGTATTTTAGGTCACATTTGATGTATGTTGGCATAAGTACATTGCTGACAGCTAGAAAATGTGGCAAGCTCATGCAAATTACAGGTATTCACAACACAGGCTCTACATAAATCACTCAGCAGAGCATCTGTTTAATTCCACAGGAACCTTGTGGGATTCTGCCAGCCATATCATAAGGGGATTTCCCTCTGCAAAAAAAATGTACCTTGATAATGTCCTTTTAACGTCAGCCTGACAGAAACAGAGATTGATTAGGTATCTTCATTTCATAGACTAAAGGACTTAGTGTTGCTAGTCCCTTTTCATAAAAGTATATTCTGTGGTTTATGTGAAAGTACTGGTCAGAAAGCCACATTTTGAGAAACCTCTAGTTACAGACATTTAAATCCTTTCAATGGTTAACACTGTGAATTACTGAGGTCAAAGAAACATCTGCTTCCAACATTGACCATCTTTATAATTCAAAGTAAGAGGCAACATGTTATGAGGGAAAGAACAATAGAAAGGACCTGACTCCTACTTCTGCTCTGTAGTATCTCTGGGGCCTTCAATGTCACCTTACCTCTCGGCCCCATTTTTCTCCTTGGTATAAAATAAGGGAGTTACACTGGATGACCCCTTCCAACTCTGTGTCCTGTACCATTTATGGTCTTATTAAGTTTTAATTTTGTTCTAAATGTGATTACTCACATCATTGTTTATAAAGCTCAAGGAGTACCTAAGATAAGTTCTACATAATTACCAGTTTCATTATTAGTATTCTTAGGAATGTAATACTATAATACCACTAAAGCAATTCTTTTAAATCTATATTATGAAATATTCTAAATAAAAAACTTTTTAACTATATTATGTTACCACTACTTATCCATACATATATTACTGCTGTCACTGATCTGTCAAAATGATCTATTCCATACTAAGGGAGACAGTTGTATGGGAACTCTGTTAGCCAAAATATCTAAATCTGTTCTCAGAAGTGATTTTCTAGCTCTTTTTAACATGGTCATTGTTACTTCCTTTCTTATAACAAAATCACACCCCCAAAAATGTGGTTGCCAAACAGGGACTATATTACTAGGTGTGCATGACAACCTAAGTCACAGAAAGCCCAGATCAGAGGGCCAGTAGCTTAGCTTTGGTAAAAGACACAGAAGTCCACGACCTGCCAGAAGGCAATGTTGGCAATCAAACTTCTCTTTGGAGAGTTGATAGTTTCCTCACGATCTTCCCTCTGTTGAGTACATTCAGCTGAGCTTGTGCGTATGACTTCAGTTCATAAAAAGTTTACAAGTGCAGCTGGAATGCTTAGGATTTGATTGTTACATAAATAAGTATTTGAGAACATATGTAAACTTGACAGTGTTAGTACCAGATGTTCCTATAATATGATAATGTACTTAGAATGTCCGTTTACACTTTCAGTTTGTTTATTTTGGCACAATCTCTTTATCTGTTAATTTCAAGATAAGAACACATTAACTGTATCTGCAGAATTAATCCTCTTCTCTGCTATGGCAACATTCAAGTTACAGTTTATCATGTTTTATAGATAAAAATATAAGTAATTGCAATATTAATTCAATTAGCATTTTTTCATACTCACCCTCATAAAACACAAAATATGTCAACTTATAATGATTGTAACATATGAAAGGGAAATAAATTCTACTGTAAATATATTTTTATGCTATCAGAGTTATTTAGAAACTGATTATATAATTTGTGCATTATACAAACATTTTACTTCTTCCTTTCTTCCTTTGGCTACTATGTATTTTGGTATGGATAACTGTCTCTATTTCATTATTTTTTCCCACTTCTTCAAAGCCATTCATTCCCTTTGCCTTAGTACCCCTCAATAATATGAAAGATCTTTCAGTTAATAGGATATATTTGACTCTGTATCTTATTAGAACCAATTATTATTCCCTCTAAACTATGTATTCATTTAATGCTTTTTTTAACTTAAAATTTTAGTTTGTAAAGATTATCACTTTCCTTTCTTTATATTCATAGGCTTTTTGGTTTAATAATTCTTTCTAGAGCTATTAGAAATTCAAGTCAAGGTCATTTTTTTCTATAATTTAAAGAATCTATATTTCCCTTAAGAAAAAAAAACACCTCTAATTCTACAGTATCATGCTCATTCCCTTTGGCTCCTTAAAAATCACCAGTTGTTATTCAGAAGCTACAGTTGCAGTCTTAAAATACTTTAGGATATGCACCTCAATCTTCTCAATGTATTTACTTCATTTGACACTTTATGATTCTTTAAGTCCTCTCCCTCTTTTTAATTGTCATCACTGTTATTATCACTACAAAAGCAATGGAACATTTTTTATTTTTCTTTATTTTGTGGCAGACCACAACCAAAACTCACCACCAACTGGCCACACTACCAGTGATGAACTCCTCTATACTTAGCTAAACTGATCCTTAGAAAGCAGGCGTAACCTATTACTACAACCATTTTTCATATAATATTCCTTTAGATATTGGAGAGTTTTAATTCTTTTTAAGATAGCTAATATGTCATTTCTTAGTCTCTAGAGATTATGACTACCAAAACAAATCTTGTGTTCCTGCTTAATATATTTTGAGTTACAACAATTACATAGGGAATAACTATCAAAAAAGAATCTCCTTAATAGATTTTTGTGGACATAAAATACCAATAGCTAAAAAGTAGCTTCCGGATAATATTCTGAGTACACACCACTTTTTTCTTTTTGTTTACTACATCTAATGTTGGTTCCATGTCCAAGGAAATTGTAAACCTGAAGACAACATAAAGTAGAACCATGAAAATGATTTAACATTATTTTCAGAAATGTCCTTCGGATTTCCTTGAAAAGCTTTGGAGTTTCTACCAAGAAAAAAATATGCTGTTAGCTCATGCCCAAAATCATAAGCAAAATTTAAGATATTGAATCTTTTCTTTAGGCTATGCAGCTTAAAAATATACTTTTTCACCATTTACCCATTTATTGTTGTAAAAGTTAGGATACTGAAAATGTTTTTATTGCACATGTTAGAAAATATGGCCCAGAGTACTGTCTTTAAAAATGTAGCATTGGTTTTTTTTACAAACATGTAAAATCTTTAAAGCCATAAAAATTGTCGCCAATGATTTTGCACACTTATTGTGTCCCTTCTTGCTATGTGAATCAAAAGAATAAAGACCATTAGTTTAAATACACAAGGCAAATGCAACAAATGAGATTAAAATTTTTTCATTCATTTTAATTTGCTCATGATTGTAAGATCCTTAATGATGTGTTTATTCAAAATGTTGGAAGAATATATTAAGAGATTGACTTTTTCCCATATTAAATTACAAAATGTTTATGTAGGTTGTATTGTAATATCTTTCAAGTGGAGTCATCTTATAGGTCATGGATGCCAATTTTTTTTTCTTTCATTGGAGCCTGGATCCAGAAGCACCAAGTTCCTCACAAGAACATTCAACTTCTCCTTTCTTTTACATTGGCCATTCTCCATTCTTAGAATACACACTCTCCTTACCTTTGCCTCAGTGAATTCCTCTCTTTATTCAAGATGCACTACTAGCAAGATGCACCAATAGGCCTATATTCCAAAGATCAAAAAAAGGTATCATATGTACAGAAATGTTTATAGAGTTCCCATATGAACAAAAATATTTATAGAAGTGCTTTATGCTATAGCAACAAAACTGGAAGTTAAAGGGAAGTCTATCAGTTGGAGAATAGTTCATTAAATTCTGTGACATTAATATAATGAAATATTATACCATAATAATGGGAAATAGCTGAACAAATTATGATAGATGAATATAATGAAATATTATGGACCTCAAATGTCTCTTCTATAGGAAAAATTTTCTGTTCTTCTTGAAGGCCCTCTCACAACTACCTTGTATTTATTCTGTAAATATGAATGTATGTCCTTGCTGTCCCTCCTATGTAAATGTTAGGTCCTTGGGAAGTGAGGGAGGAAACAAGAATTTATTAT
Organism: Gracilinanus agilis; assembly: GCF_016433145.1. Lineage (NCBI taxonomy): Eukaryota > Metazoa > Chordata > Mammalia > Didelphimorphia > Didelphidae > Gracilinanus > Gracilinanus agilis. The sequence goes on from NC_058131.1 coordinate 536,140,587, forward strand.
GTGTCTAATATATGCCAGGCACTGAACTAAGTACTTTACCTCCCTTGACACTCACAACAACCTTAAGAGGTAGGTGCTTTTGTTATCTTTATTATACAGTTGGGGAACCTGAGGTAGACACATTATATGACTTATCCAGGGTAACACAGCTAATAAGCATCTGAGGTTGCATCAGAAGTCATATCTTCCAAACATCAGACATATGCTTCATTCTAGCCATTGCATAATCTATATGCAATAGTAATTAGGGATAATTTTGTTCTTTGTATCTGTAGCTTTTAGTAAAGTGCCTAACACATAATACATTTTTAATAAATGCTTGCTGATATATTCATCAAAATGTTGGAATATTTGCTAAAATAATTTGACTGTTGAGCACAGTGAGATTGTTGCTGGAATAATTGGAGTAACATTTGTAGGGCAAGAGTTGTGTTTTTGATTTTTTTTTCTTTCATTCTTAGAAATAATTCACATAGCTAGTATCTGATCAAGACCATTTTAAAAAACTGATTAAAAACTTTTTTCAGTGATAAATAAAAGCATTTTCATTGTAAAATAATAGTATTCTATGAAGACCATGCTAACAATTGTTGATTCAGTGCTTAGGATCCATAAGACTGGTAGGAACCTTAGAGTTTATCTTGTCCTGTCTAGTCATTATATAAATGAAAGAAGTGAGATCTAAAGAAATCAAGTAACAGATAATAAGTAACAGAGCCATGATTTAAAACCAGGTCTTCTGACTCCATACTAAGTGTCCCTTTCACTATACCACATAACATCTCCATCTGCTCTGATTATTCTGTAAGCTTTTGAAATAACCCAGCCACTTGGGTTATTTAGGAAATTCCTCCAGCAAAGATCCTTGGGGGTTTGGTACCTACAAAGATGTCCTGGAGGGGTGCCCCTACAATGACCTTTCCAGACTAGATGCCTTGGTGGTCCCGCATGGATTCTTTCAAAATAACTTGGCTGGACTTAACCTAAGAATGGCTTAAGGGAGACCATTCTGAAAATGAAGGTTGTGAGATATTTATAAGAAATAAACCTGTAAAAAAGCTTCTAAAAACTAATTAGAGAAATACAAATCAGAGCTCAGATTTTTTACCTTATATGCTTCAGATAGTAAAAAATCACAATTATTAAAGAGGCCATCTAAAAGCAGGTACATTAATGTTGGTGAAAGTATGAATTGGTTCATCTTTCTGGAAACTAATTTCGAACTATGCTTCTAACAATCAATACATTGTTTATATCCTTTTACCCAATAATGTTACTAGTAAGCCTGTATCACAAAGAGAAAGAGACAGACAGAGAGAGAGAGAGAAAAAAAAAAAGACCCATATGTACAAAAATATTTGTAGCAACTCTTCATTATATCATAGGACTGGAAACTGAGGGGGTGCCCATCAGTTGGGAAATGGCTGACCAAATTATGTTATATGATTGTGATAGAATATTATTTTTCCATAAGAAATTATATCACATGGGAAAACCTATAGGAACTACTATAATCAGAAGTGAGACGCAGATCCAGGAGAACAATTTATGTAATAATAAAGGAAAGCAGCTTTGGAAAACTTAAGAATTTGGATCAGTGCAATGACCAACTATAATTCTGGAGAATGAGCTCCTGATAGGTGATAGATTCAAAATACATACTGAGACACATTTTTGGACATGGCTAATGTAGATATTCATTTTACTCAACCATGCATACATGTTACAAAGTTTTTCCTTTTCTTTTTTCTTTTTTTCTTCTTGCAATGGATAGTATAGGTAAAAAGGGATAGTGATAGGATTATCATGAAAGAAGAAGAAATGAAGGACATTGAACAATTTTTTTAATGCAAAGAAGAGAAGGAAGGTCAAAAGGAAACAACGCAAGTAGAACAACTTTAAAAGTTACATGTTGGACATATATTTAAAAAGGAACAATAAGGTGCATGTAATAAAGATTTGCAATTTCATGTATAATCTGATTTTTCTTTTATATCTTGTTAATTCAAATTCTCATTATATTTGGTATTTAGATCAGAATTTTTAATTAAATTTTTTGAAAATAATTTCAAAAGAAATATTCAGAATGAAAAATTTTATACAGTAACAATGCAAGTTTGTTCCAGTGAATAGAGGCTCTCCTCAGCCCTTTTGTTCTATTAGCAAGTCATTGTTATCCTTAAATCACCATTCCATACTCCAGATATTACTTTCATATGAATCTTCCTACAAAGATAGAATCAAATTTATATGCTATCATTGTAGATAGTTCACCATGAAGTTGAAATTTATGACAAGTGATTTCCTCAGTATCTGACATTGACTCATTTAAAGCCTCATTTGCATTTGGACCTCTTCAGTTTTTGCCCATATGTACTTTATGTAATTTGCATAATGTTCCCACCAAGGTCACTTTTAGAGCAACCTCTCCCAGTTTGCCCTTCCAAGATCCACTGGGAACAATTAAACCTGGGTCACTTCTGAGACCGGTCTTGTTTAGAACCATTTCACAAAGCTATTCCCTCTAAATCCCCAACCTTGCTCAGATTGGTTATTTATGGATTGTCAGTAAAGTGCAAGCCTCATGAGGATAAGTACTATTTCATTTTTGTCATTTTCTCCTCAGAAATACCATAGTGCCTGCACATTAATAATTACATATAGGATTGGATTAATACTAGGAGTAATCCTTACTCGATAATAGGGAGTCATATCTCTCATATAGTCTAGTCATGACTTAATCAGAGAATCTTAGACTTTGGAACTTCAGGTAAATTCAAGATATTACCTGGTTAAGCATACGCCTTTGGGCAGGCAAAATGATATCCCATTTTCAAATGTGACTAATTTAGTTCAATTCAGCAAGGTCATTGATGATTATGTAAGCAGGAGGTAGCTGAGCTTTCACAAACTATATTTCAAAATACCCTATATTTCTACAGTTATGAATTCATATAACTAAAAGGTAGAAAGAATACAAGATACCACTGTCATTTTGTTGTTATTGTCTATAAAAAAAGTTATTTATTTGTCATAGCAAAATGTTGCCCTTTTTCTAAGATGTCTCCCATGCATATGTTAAAATCATGTAATTATATAACTTTGGCAACCCTATTGATTATTAATTTAAAGCAATATGTACCCTGCATAAGGTTGACAGTCTCCCTTATCATGACTGACCTGACTAGTTAATGATCTCCTACCACCAAAGTTATTTCTCATTTTCTTTGCATATTATTGTTTAATACTTATCTATCTACCTGTTGTTGCTCATCCCCATACCCAAACATGTCATTGTCTTAGGTTTGAGGATTATTTTGGTTTTGTCTTTCTGTCTCCGATGCCTAGAATGATGCTAGACAATAAATACTGAATAAATGCTTGTTGAATGAGGCATAAAATGTTCACCAAAAATGTCTGCCTCTGTCAGAAAAGATGTCTAGTGAAGTATTCATATCAAAGCAGAATTCCCTTAATAGTTTTAAAATATTCAATCCTAATATATATTTTATACTACCTATTATATATAAAATTTTATATAGACATATAAGCTATTATAGCTTAAAATTGCACTGAGACTTTGGGGACACCTTAAATATATGATAAGCTCCTCCAGACACTTTTATTTGGAGATGACATTGTGCTGAATTTATCGATGACAAGAACATTAGATTTCTACTGAATGAGATGGGTAATCACTTCAAAGGGTTCAGCCAACCTGTCTACCCAGAGAAAAACTGAGTGGATGTAGAATGTCTTTTTCCCAGGCTATGATAGGTTTAGCCCATAGAGCTGAATTATCAGTATATTCTTGAATGGATAGTATGAATGGGATCCAAAACTGAACAGGAAGAAAATGGTCTAATGCATTTGAGAAACTGACAACTTTTTTAATGACCTCAAATTCCTCACTGAAACAAACCCAGCCCCACCCCATATTTTTAATTGCCATATCCTTATGGTGTTTCTGTATGAGGGAAAATGTGAAGAACTGATTGACTATAATACAAGTTGGAAATTATTAAGCGCAAATTGACAGCACCCATTAAAAGTTTTCCCTGGACACATGAGTTCAGAAGGACTCTGTCCTGCTCTTCTCCCCTCTGTGTATTAAGAAACTCATAGTAGTTTATTAGGATCTTAGGCTAGTGCCCTTGAGAGAGTTCAATCAACTATACATCCAAGATGGGCACTACAAATAATATGTGATCTAGTTCTTTGTTATTTTCCCTGGCATTTCTTTTCTTAATAACTATTTTTCCAATTAACAGGCATTTATTTTATCTCCCTTCTACTGCACCACCCCCAAAAGAAAGAAAAATCCTTCTAACATAAATGCATAATCAAGCAAAACAAATTCCCATATCAGCCATGGCCAAAAATATGTCTTATCCAATTAATTTCTCTCATCATGTCTCTCTCAAGAAGTAGGTAGCATCTTCAACATCGGTGCTCCAGAATTATAGTTGATCATTGTGTTGATCAAAGCTCTTAAGTCTTTCAGGGTTGTTTGTTTTTAGAATATTGCCATAAGTAATCATTGTTTAACTGGTTCTGTTCACTTAATTCTATATCACTTCATACACATTTAATGGTTTTTCAGAAAACATCCCCTTCATTGCTTCTCAAGGCACAATGGTATAGAACTTTGTGGTTCTACATCATGCCCATCAAATTGGCAAAGTTGACCAAAAAAAAGAAAAGAAAAGAAAATGACATGTTGGAAGGGCTATGGGAACTATTGTTGGTGGAGCCATGACTTGATAGCAGCCATTCTGGAAATCAATTTAGAGCATGGTTCAAAAATATGCATACCAAACAGTGCATGCCCTTTGCCCCAGAGATAATATACTACTAGGCCCTTCTCCCAAAAAATATAAGAGAAAAAGTCCAAAATGTATAAAAAATATTTCTGTCAGTTCTTTTTCTACCTCTTTTGGTAGCAAAGAACTGGAAACTGGCATTCTTCTTGTTGTTGAGGGTACAAAAGAAGAAAGAACTTTATTTACTGCATAGGAGATATCAAATAGAGTAGCATGAGAAGTTTGAAGAGAAATCACTTCTGGTCGAAGGGAAAAGGGAAGTAATAATTATTGGGTTAAGTGAATGGCCCAAAGGCACAAATGTACATATTCTGCCTCTTAGTACAGTTCTCCTTATACCATGTCACACTGATAATGGTCAAAGTATTTGGCCATCTTATTATAAATAAAATCTCACAGTTTGAAAGGGCAAATGGTAAATTGTCAAGGCTAAAATGGATATTTTGGGCATCTTAAGTTCTGAATCAGTAATACAACATAATTTTAAATTTTGAATTTTTAATCATGTTTGGGTACTGTGTAAACAGAATTGATTTTCAGAAATTCGGCTATATTCATACAGTCTTGTACAGATGATTTTAGAAATGAAGGATGCTATGAATGTGTTCATATCTCATTAATCAAACTTCATCTTACCCCTTTTTATGATGAGAGAACTCAAGAAGAATGTACCAGGTGTTTAGACTAGATCTAGTTAGTATTTCTGTAGTGGGGGAAATACAACAAGGAAAAACACTAGATCAGCACATCATTCAAGGTGATGTGACAATGGGTCCTGAACAGGATATCCTGACGACATAATGAGTATCACTGTGGGGTAGGTGTCCAGGTCATAATGGAGCAAGAACAAAAGATGAGCAATTCCTCTTAGAGGAACCAGCTGGTCTAAGGTGATCCAAAGTGTACAGATGTTAAAACCCACTATAAAACAGTGTCATTACTATGCATAAAAATAACCGTGAAAAAAAGTATGCAACCATCTTAACAAAGATGGAAGGTGACTAGGGCATTTTTGATTTTTGTTGGGATTTTGGCCTTTCACTATGGAATTTTTAGTCAAAAAAATTGTGAGATTTGGGGGATATATTCCTAAGTGTTCAGCAAAACCTGGATACTAAACATACATGATTCTCTCTGTTTCTACCTCAAAATGCATAGAATCTCTGACAGTGTTTCTTATGTGGCAAATAGAGACTAGATCTCTAGTAAGGACTGACAAAAACTGTTATGACTAGGGATATATTTAAATATCAATGGTATGCTAAGAGTAATTAAAAAGATTTAGGTGACCAATAACAATATGACATGTAAAGGCCTTGGAAAAGTTGTTGGGTTTTGTTTTCATTTTATTTATGTCGAAAGAATTAAAAAATAATCTCAGACTTTCTTAATGTTATAATCATTGTCACCACTTTATCAAATATGAGCTGAATATAAATTATGCTACTAGAAATTATCTAAGGATTTCACATGACCTAGAGATGATTATCATTTTTAAAAGATGTTTGAAATATACTACATACTTCTATTGGTAAGCTAGCACAAAATGAACAGACCAAACTTTATTCAAATATTAATTTATCCAATAACTATTTACTGAGACTTGAATTTGAATGTAGCACATAGTATCAATTAGCATTTGAGTTGGATGTCTCTTGATTCTCTGTTCTAACTATGTAATTAACACATTAGTATTATAATACTTGTTCCCAAATAAGAGTGTGAAGAAAATAACTCAAGATGATAACATTTCCAGTCTGGCCACTCACAAACCCAGAGCATATTAACAACTTTAAAAGGAACACAATTACAAACCTAGATAAAAATAAAATGTACAAAAGATGGCATTTCTTGGTTCAGTGTATGTAGAATGTGGAAGATGTGAATTTATTCATCCATTTTTCTCCTCTCATATGACCGCTACCCTCTTCCATCACCCCTTGCCGAGACAACTGCAATAATTTCCTAATTGATTTCTCTGTCTCATCCCTACCTCCCAACCTTCTCCACCAAGCTGCCAAAATGATATTCCTTAAGTACAAGTATGACTCTCCTGCTGAACAAGCTTCAAGGACTCTGTTATCTTTAGGTTCAAATACAGACTTCTCTGTTTGATCTTTAAAGCTTGTCATGGCCTTGGCCCCAAACCATCCTTCTATCTTTATTGTACATTTTTCTTCTTAAAGGTCTCTTTGGCTCAACCAAACTATCCCCCTTGCTTTTTCTCCCAAGATATTTCATTTTCAGAAGTAGAGCCCCTTTGTGACTTTGCAGAGGGTATTACATATTCCCAAAATGCCCTCTCTCTTTATCTTTATCTCCTAGAATCCCCATTTTCCTTCAAAGCTCTGCCACTTCCTGAATAAGGCCTTACCTGACTCTGTCCCATCCCCAGTGCTTCTCTCTCCAAATTACCTTCTGTTTGTTTTGTATATGCTTAGAAGTGTACATGTAGTTTCCCCTATAATATGTAAAGTCCTTGAGAGCAGGAACTGTTTCATGGATGCCTTTGTATCTCCAGTACCTAGCACAGGCATAAAGTAGGCAATTAATAATGATTATGTATAATGTGTGTCTTTTTTGTAAATCATCAAGATAGTCTCATAAAACCCAAGCTTTAAATATAGTTGTGCACATTTTAAAATTTCTCAATAAATATAACTTCAAGAAAAACTTTGATGCTCTTATGAGGACACCACTAGTGTTATAGGATATAAATGGAATTAGAGGATACTTAGCTATCGTAATCCTTGCAGACATACTGAGTTGAATTGATGACTGGATTTGGGATTTCAGATATGTTTTCCCTGAAGCAAGGACTTTAGGGTTTTTCTGTGGAATCAGAGAATTTAGAGATGAAAAAAAAATGACATTTATCATTTCTTCTCCCTGTTAGCTGAGAACTTTTCATCACAATAACCCTTCTTAATACTGGACGGGTATACCTTTAAATGTTTCCATTGTTAGAAGATCTATCATCTGGGAAATGTGTCCACACACATAATTTCAAGCTATACACTCATAGTTTTGGCTGACTTGACAGAGGCAGTGTGATTTAGGGAAAAGATAACTAGACACAGAGAGTAAGGACACCTGGATTCTGATCTTAGTTCTGCCATTAACTAGATATGTGATCCTGGATGTTAGTTAATGTCTTTAGAACCTAATTTTTTGAAGGGTATCTGTGAAATGGAGTAGTTAGCCTAGATATTCTCTGAGTTCCCTTCTAACTCTAAATTCTTTTAGTCTAATAGCCTATTCATTTGCTCACAAAATCAGTCAAATTAGTTGTATGACTGAATTGACTAAATTGGCCATTTAGTCCAAACATTTTTTAAAAGTTATTTGTGTAAGCACAGCATTTAAGAAAACCAGATAGTTATTTCTGAGAGCTTTGATGTTCATTTCCTTAATTACATCATTCACATTGACACTCCTATAAAGATAGTTATCTCACACATAATGTCAGTATATCTTTCTCTGTGTGTTTTTCTTCTGGAATATAACTATAGACTCTGTTATCAAGGCCACTAACTATGAAAGGTAGCATGATTCATCTCTTTAAGACCCTTTTCCCCTCAGAGTACAAGGGCAAAAAGAAGGAAGATTTGATCCCAAATAAGATTTGTAGCTATGTCTAAAAAAATGCCAAAATGTTCAGTTGAAATATGAGTAGTCATTCAACCAATTGTTTTTTCTTCCTGATAGAAAATGACTGATTTGTCTGATTTCTTTACAATGAATTGACTATTTTACTATAGTAACTATATGTTTTGACATTGCATAGACTAAGTTTAAATAATATTTAAGTTACAGGATATTATAAATTCCCTTGTCAAGTAATTATTCCATACCACTCAAAATATGACATACTTATTTTTGATTAAAACTACCTGCAAACTTATATTTGAAGAATTGATTAGTAATCTCAGAAAATGATCAGACTTCTTTCTCCAATGACCCTTAGTTACTAGAAAATATTAAGAAAATTTTAAAAGGATTTAAATTACTAAGTTGGATACTAAGTAAACCCCAGTTTATAAACATACTGTGTTCCAAAAATTGGTTTATAATTTAGTCATTTGGAACTTGAAACTCATTTTTTTGTTCCATAGAAGCAATGTTATAAATTTCTTTAGGTTCACAGGCTGGCCAACAGCTGTTTGTTTAACCCATCATATTGCTAAAGTATAGTGCTTTTTCAACTATACCTACACAATTTGTAACACAATTGTATTGAAAAAAACCTTCTATGGGAAATTGCATTTCATGTACAAATTCAAGATATCAGAAATTCTCTTCCTTTGAATCTCTACTACCACTACACTTGGCAGCATTTCCTCTTGAGGTGATATATAAGGATAGGGGATAGAGATTCTGTGAAGGAATAGATAGAATGGAATAGATATACCTGGACACTAATAATTTATTAATTCTCTAAAGTGCATAAGAGATAATAATCTAGGTCAACCACTTCCAGTTCTGAATTGGAGAACAAAACTCAGAAGTGTAAGAGCCCTTAACTTATATTCTCCCTCATTCCTGCCACCCATTCATGTGTTTGAAATGATTCATAAGTCATTCTGAAGTCGGGGACTGCCTGTATGTATGGGCAGTGTAGTTCCATAATAAAACAAGACACTGGCATAATGATGAAGTTATAGAATCTAAATATCATAGTTATGTATGTCTTATGCCCATTTGAAGCTGAGTCCAGGTAGATATTTAGATAAAATAACCAAGAAAATATATTTTAAACTTCATTATAAATGAGATAATTACTCAAAAATCATTCCAGCCCAAATCCAAGGAGAAGACACAAGGTTTAATTGTGGGTGTGCTATTTACAGATTAATTAGGACATTTAACTTCATTTTTAATACTACAGAATTAATCCCATAAAAATTAGTGATCTCGAAGGAGTCAGTTGTCAACTCTGACAGAATCTCTTTGCCATAATCTATTAAAATGCTGCTTTTATCTTGTCTTGCCTGTGTCATATTTTATGGATTTTTTCATAAACACTGCCTATACTTCATAAATGTCTCAATTTTCTAGTCTATTAACATTACTTCAAAAGCAATTGATAAAAGAGTAGGGCATGCATGAAATAATACACCAATAATGTGAAGTGCTGGAGGCAAGAACAGTGGGTAGGATCTGCACAGCTTGTGAGCTGAAACAATGAAAGGATGTTTTATCTACTACAATAAAGAAACAAATGATCATTTTTGATAGTAGAAAAAAGATTGCTAGTAATTGGGCAGATGAAAAATGGGGTATATAAGAAATATAACATTTTGAAAACGATAACTGAATTGAGAAAACAAACATTTCTAAGTCTATATTTACAATTTAGGGAACCTTTCCTCTTGAGTTATAATAGATATTGTGCTCAGTTTGCATTGATGTGATCCTAGGTATGATAATATTGTTCTGTATGCAAACTGTATTTGTTAAGTGTATATGCAAGCATATACAGCTATATGTATGAGACACATTAAAATACATATTTAGTAAATATAAGAACCAATGATTATTTGGAGTGCCATTAAGGAACCTTGGTAATTTATTTCTTTTACTTAATCAATTTAATTTATTTTCTTTCTTATATTTGGATGGTAGACATAGGCCTTTAAGATCCTGATGACATCCAATAGCCTATAAAATATGCATGTTTAAATAATGAAATAAGAAAACTACATAAATATGACCCCAAGACTTTAAACTGTTAAGGAGAGTATTTATTTCTTTTTCTGCGTGACATCGAAAGTCTGTTTGATAATTATAATAATAGTAATCATTGCATATATATGTATATATAATAGCACTTTAAAGTGTGAAAAAACACTTTATAAGTATTCTCTCATTTTAACCCTTAAATAGGTGCTTTTATTATCCCCCATTTTACAGATAATGAAATTGAGACAGTCAGAGAAGTTAAGTGACTTCCCTGGAGATCCCATAGCTAAGAGGTTGAATTTAAATTCAGATCTTATTGACATAAAGTACAGTGCTCTATCTAGTACACTACCTTGTTTCTTCAAATAGTTTCAATTGTAAATAGTTTTACTCAAATATAATAAATGAATAATTTTTGAAAAATTCTTGTGGAGCAAGTTAAGTGAATACATAAAAAAAGAGAAATTATGATAACCTGAACTTGGCTTTGACATCAGGACTTTCCTTTCATTGTATACTTAACATTCATCATGGGATATAGATAAATAATTTTTTTTATATGTTGTTCTCAGAGCAACATGTTTTCCTTTTTCAGCTTATTAAACTAAATAAGGTTTTGACTGTTTTCATTTTCTTGATAAAAAGCAACCAAGTGGTAAGAAAAGTGTAGGATGCTACAGTTGAACAACCTTGATGGGTCCTCTCACAATTAACTAGACCTTGACTCATCATGAGCAAGTTAATTTACTTATTTGAGCTTTTGTCTCCTCAAATATAAAATGAGAGAAAACTCCTGTCCAGTTCTAAATTTATGACATTCTTGGAGATCCAAAAAAGTGTCATGAAAAGAGCATTGTTTTTTGAATCAGAGGACTTCAATTTATATATCAGGTTTTGCCACTTACTATTACCTGCATGGCCTTAGGCAAGTCACTTAGTTCTTGAGTCTCAGTTTCCTCATCTTGTAAAATGAGGTAGTTGTACAGGATGATTTCTCAGTTCTCATCTACAACTAAATCTGTAATCCTTTGATCCTAGTCAAATGAATATAAGAGATGAAAACTTGCCACTAAAAAAAAAAAGGGCATAGTAATTCATTTAAATGGAAAAGACTTGAAAATTGTCTCCATAGTTGCTACCTGAAATAATGAGTACAGTTTCAGGTCATGGTTCAAAAAACTAGATATAGTCTTGGTTCATATCACTCGTTGTACATTTTACATGAGCTGCTTATTTAGCAATACCCTGTATTTTCAGTGTTCTGGTAAGGAATACAAGCTCTTCGAAATGACTCTTGTACTCTAACTCTCAGAAGAAGTTAATTTCTCTCTCAATTTTTTGCTTCATTATATGGGCAGAAAGAACAGCCTGCTAAGTCACATATTAGGGGCAATGCAGAATGTAAGAAGCTATGCAGTTTGATTTAGTAAAACAGAGTATAATACTGAGTGTTTAGAAGTTTGTTTTTTGTTGTTGTTTTTTTAATGAGCACTATAGTAAAGAATTACTTCCAGGACATAGTTGACTCTTAATTTAATTTTAGTTTTGCCTCTATCAGAAACTGTAATATTCCGTTTCTTTCATTCCTACCTCTCCTTTTCTCCAGTTTGAGTTTGTAGTGCATACCTTTAATTGTCCTGCTAAGACCTATGTGCCAGAAGCTACCATTGGTCCTTACCTAATCAGACCAGGGATGATTCCATATCATGAAGATTACCCTTCTGAGTAATATCAGGTCTTATCTTTCTGACAAAAAAAAAAAGGATTAAATGACTCACCTCTCAGGGGAACATTCATCTATTTACATTGTGAGGACTACATTCAGTGTTTTGGAAAAATCATTTTCTATGTGGTGTCCATGTAGTCAGAAGTCTGAATGAACCTTAAAGAAAGAATTTTTGAATCTATTCTTGCTTGTAGAATTAATTCCTCTTTGTTAGACTAAATCAATTATAATTATGTGATATTTTATGGCTATAGTGATATGATTTAAAATAGAATGTAAGAAAAAGATATAATTTTATATTTATATACACCCATACATGTATATATGTCTTTATAAGTTACATAGCTCTGGTTTAGGCCCATTCATACTACACAGTATCATTATGAAAAGAATGAAAAAACTAAATTATTCATATTATAATTTTATTTGAGTTCTTTTCTCTAGTTTGCTCATAAGATGTCCTGTTTGTTATTAAAACTGGCGTGTTTTGTGAAGAGATTTATGTTAATTACACAGAAAGATGCCTCAGTCAATATAGCAAATTCTACTGTGAAATTTCTTGAGTTTTCTAATGTGTGATCTCTATGGTACAGAATATTTCTTGTTAATGGTACATGCCATCTATATATCTAATGATCTTTGAACTTCACGTTCATTATTATGATTATAGCTGCACCCAAATGGCAACATATTATTAAAATATGAGCTAATGATTGAAGAAACCCAGTATAATTGTGCTCATGAAAGAGAAATAACATTGTCTATGAATAAGTATTTAGAAAACAAAATAATGACTTTAAGATGTTTCACTTAAAGTAAACACATTATGACAAATGAGAAATTCCAGACCTTACCATAGAAATGTTGTGAGTATTTGCATGTGTGAATATATGTGTGTGTATAAAAATCTGAACATGATATTAAAAGGCATTTCAATTCATTTCCTCACTTATTTGCATAAAATGAGAAGGTTAGACTAGATAATGTCTAAGGTCACTGTCAGCTCTACATTTGTGAACCTATCGTTTCCAATGGAAATTTCTTTAGATCTTTCATTCCAGAGACTAAGAAATGTTCTCTTGTACATATAATTTATAAAATCCATTAAAATTATATTTATTTTCAAGGAATTACAAGGGCTTGACGTTAATTTGTTTTTTACTAGTTTGGACTTGATAGATGTCTGTTTCTGTGCTGCAAACATAAAGGATCTAAAGAAATAATACCACTCTTATTCATACAATCATACAATCTGAATTCCCTTTCCATCAGGAAGTTTAATTCTATTGTCATATGAATATAATAAAAAATTAATGAGTAGCAGATTCTATTGTCTCATCATATAGATAGTCCACACCCCAACAAGCTAAGCAATAGAAGTGTGGAATTTGAGAGATAGAGTCCCAGTCAATACTGATCTTCAGTTTGTCCATGAGAGGTTCATGTGCCCATGTAATATCTTGAAAAAGATGATATGATGTTCTCTTTTTTTTTAAGTTTTCACCATAAACAGGTATTCATGTAATTGTTCCATATGTCATAAGGAAAATGGTTACTACTTATTGCCTCTAAGGTGCACAGATATCATTAATATGACTAATGTTTCAAAAACTGAAATAATATGTTTTTCCCAATATTGGTTCTTTTGGTACAGTAGTTTTATATAATAGATAATATTTTATCCAAATATAATTTGATGTGTTAAATCACATTTTGAAATTACATACAAATGTGCCTAGTTTCCTAACACTTACAACCTCTCAAAATTTTAATTTAGTTCAGGTTAGTCGTGAAGGTATAAGATGTAGTAGAAAGGACAATAGATTTGTTTTCAAGAGGCCCCACGTTCAAGTTTCTTCCTGTATGACTGGACAAATCACTTAGGCTCTTTGATTCTCAGTTTCCTCTTCTCAGAAATGAAAGAAATAGACTAGATAATCTCTAAAGATCCTTATATTTCTCAAGTGGTACTTAATACTAGAAGGTAATACTCCAGGTAAGTGGAGAAATTAGGTAAATAGGTTAGGAGAAACAATGTGGCATAGGATGATATATGATAAAAAAGGAGTGTCTAAAAAAGATTTAATAGCTAATTTAACAAAAGAGAAGATAACAATTAAATACAAAAGAGTTTTGGAAAAAGACTCTCAGAATAGGAAAAAAAATAAGACCTTCCAAAAGTTAAAATTTCACAGGAAAAGAGTAAAACTGTTTTTCAAGCAGATCTATTTGGCTCAGATTCCCCATCAATCTCTAGCAATATGCCCTTCTTCTAGTCCGGTCATTCATAAGCAGACAAGGCCGAGCTACCTGCCCTGAGGTATCACATCATCACCCTTTGTAGTTGAGATGCTGGGAATAAATCCTGAGAAAATGTGAAAAAGCACATCTCTGGGAAGATTATAAGAAAATCTTATCCATTTTTCTGCTGTTAAGACAAAGGCATTTTCTCCTGCATGTACGAATACATTTTTCAGTGATCAGAAAATGTGAAAGGCTGGCAAAAAAAATATTAAATAACACCATTCACACATAAGAAACAGAGTTAAAAGGCTGATGCTAGGACCTTCTGTAGGCTTTATCATAATTTCAAAATATGCAGATTCTGCCCCCATTTAAAATATCATCCCTTTATCTAGCATTTAACATTTTCTTTCATTATCGATTGTTAACTTGTAAGCTAATATAATTTCTTATTTATAATTATTACTGAATTGTGAAGACTGTTTTGGAAAGAAAGGCAGCAGAATCTTATTATCTGTGTGTGGTGTTTCGGCATTTTGTTTCTTTGAGGATTAGGTTACTATCTACTGGTGATCCTGGAGCCCAGGTAATCATTTCCCCTTCTCCCTGTGAATAACTTTGTTATGTTTCTTTTAGATGAATTTGATTTGTGTTGGCTACTTATATTATTAACCACATGAAACTAGTTTGGAATTTAATTATTTATTTTTACTTTGGAAACCAACTAGACTGAATGATGTTTGATTTATACACTCCTGCAAAAAAAAAAATGGGCATCACATAAACCACAGGGAAATAACATGATAAACGCCTTGACCTTCTAGTGACAAACAGTATGGCATGCATAGAAGATGACTGCATTGGGTGGAGGAGAGAAGGACGGAAGTGGGTAATTATTTGTAGCAGTGCTTTTACTGTTGTTCGAATGAGACAGACTAACAGTGGCAGCAGTCATTTTGCTGAATCAAAGTCCATGTTAGTCGCATTATACACTGCCACAAAAGGTTGTTAAGGCTGGTATTAGCATGTACCACTGAGGACATTGGAAGGACTCGATCTGTCACACTAAATCGCCTTCTTGCCCTCAACCATTGAAGTCTCCAGCTCCTCTGACATGTTCTTTCATTAATGGCCTGGCCTTGACAACTGATCCTAATTGCCTCTGAACCGCACTTCATGTATTATTGGTGTCTGCCTGCCCTGGTTCATGTCAACAAGCCACAGCATGCACAGGGTGTGCCCAGTGCCTTTTGCTGCAGTGATGCTCACATAGGCATGTACCTCTGAGGGATGGTGGTCTCACTGGAAAGAAAGTAGAAAGCAAAAGATTTTCCTGCCTCTTCCTAGGAATACTTAAAGGTGGATTTGTGCTATGTACTTATTACGGCACATAAGATCTCAGTAAAAAAATAATGAGCAAGATTCCATTAAGTTATAGATATAAATGCTGACTAAAAGTTGCCCTTATTTTAGTCACTAGATAAGTATGAAGTTATTTATGCTGAAAAGCTTTTTCAGCTTGAAACAAACCATACTTAGTAGTTCTTCCATTTCCTTTTAAAATTTTACTTAACAGTTCTGGTCTAAATAAAAAAAAAAGTAAAGGAAAAGGGAAGTATATGTTCTGTTCTTTAGTTCCAAATTAGAAAATGTCTAGTTTGCCAAAAATGTAAACTATTATAAATTTTTACAGCAATAATAAGTTAATTCTCCCCTTACTTCAGATGCTCAAATACATTTTATTTTCTAGAAAGAAGACTGGGAAGATTCCATTTTGATTTTATGTAGTATAAAGTGTGTAGTTTGCTTACAGAAAATTTTTTTTTAAATTTTTTAATCACATTTGAGTTTTCTGAGATATTTACCTTTTTTTAAACAATGTCCCTGAGACTTAAAATTTGCATCATTCCTTTGACAATTTTTATGATCACCTTTCTGAACAATAATACTAGATTCTTTCAATCTTTTCATCCTTTTTTTATTTATTGAAGGCAGTTTTCTTGGGAGCCTTTTAAACATGCAAGTTCTACCAGTGATCATAAAAAATAAATCATAGCAGCTCTTTGGTACTAGGTATCATTTAGCCTAATCTAGACAGTGACATTTGGGCCACTAACAGCATAATCATAGTTATTGCTACAAATTGCTCCATGTTTGAGTTTTAATGTTATAAGTAAATTATGCCACAGGATAAAATATATGTTTCTTTGGGAATTCAACATGTTTATTTCAGCAGTGTGGCCATAGACGATCATAGACTGTAGTCTTCTTTCATGTAGTCATATTGCCCCCTTCTGACACAGGGAAGAATTGTCTTGAAGTTCCTTTTCCTCTTCCTACAGGCTTTTCTCCTTTTGCTTCACAGGTTGATCACTCACAGAGGGAAAACAAAACAAAACAAGCAAAAAAAAAAATCAAAATAACTCAAATCAAGACATTTCATAAATATTTTTATGGAAAAAAGTAGAGGTAGTTTTGATTCTTTAAGAGGAGCAGCTAAGAGAATTAAGTTGAAATGCTTGAGTAATTTCTAATAATATTTACTCTGCATTCCACCTTCCCTCCCCTCCAAAGTTCTTTGTTTTCTAGACCTTAATGCTGTCCTTCTTGGTGGTTTGAGGTTTCTTGTCAAGCGATTCTGCCAATTTAAAGTTAATTCTGGTTTGGAAGTTACATAGCAAGAAAGGCTGCCCGGCGGATGTAGGGCAGAGGTGGCCGCAGCTGGGATTAGGAGATGAAGGAGATGGCAAATGTTGTTTCACCATCATTCAATCAGACAACATGCCCTTCAGCAGAACAGCAAGCCCTCCTGATTCTTTGGAATTAGTAAGATTAGCATGAAACGCATAATGCAGGATGATGGAATTCGTCATAATTTGCATTGTCCTGGAAAGATGTGGTTTGATAGAGCGATGCATCTTGGAGCATGTCATGTCCCACGGGCAGGTCACAGAGGAAGCTTGGCAGAAGTAATTTTGCGATATGTGCTTCAGTTGTAAATGCCTCATAACCAATTTGTCAAAAAAAAAAAAAAGTGGAGGTCAAGAGAGTGGAGGGAGGCGGGTAGTTGCCAAAGGATCACAAAACGTTGGGGACGCTTTCCTACTATACATCAAATTTGTGTGTTGTATGTGGTCAGATGAGAATATAATGACTTTCTTCAAAGAATTCCTTAAATTTCCAATAAGCTACTTGTGGTGAGTATAAAGTTCTTTCATGATATAGGAAGAATAAAAGATTACAGACTCTACAGATATTCTGGTAAACTTTATTTATGGAAGCTACTTATAGAATGATCAAATGCAGAAGCATTAGGAAAGGTTTTCTGAGAGACTGTGTCTGACCTTGATAATGTTCCCAAACTACAGATAGAAAAAGATAATCAGCATGTAGTTGACAAAACAGACATGACAGTGTTACTTATCTGCTACGGCATTTCTGGAAATGGGCATGTAGAATTCAGACAGGCAAGGGGAATACACTTATTTACAGTAGCATTTCAAGAAAAAAAGGTCCAATGTCAGGAATTGACCATGGTTTATTTATGGACCACCTGACAGCAATGCCACTATCTTTGATATTTAGAAATTTCTTCCGCCCAAGAACATTATAACTAGTGTTCATAGGTTATGTTATTTATCATTTCAATATCTGCTTCTACTTCAAGAAGACATTTTGCAATGTCTCCTTTATTTGTCTTTCTTTATACGTTTCAAACAAAAGATTAATGCTGGCAGTTCAGTAACACTGATCTTTTATGACAGTTGAACATTTGTGGGTTGAGGGTCTAATAAGAAAATAAAGAAAGTGGAGAGTTTGAAAAAAATGAAAGAAAATCATTGCTTGCAAGGATCAAGCTTACAATACAAATGTTTCTTCTTACTAAAAGGTTTGATAGTCAGACTACTCTTTTTCTCACATGGTTATAATTGTAAAATTGGTTTTTTTGAAAACTGAATTATCTTAGGGCACTGATTAACAATAAATCTTTCAACACCCAGTATCTGGAAACATGATACATATGAAACTAATAATGACTTCAAATTAGAAGGAGATCAAGAACTGTGTGAAGTTTTAAGAAGTATTATTTATAGAGTTCTACAGCGCAAAAGTAATTCTTAATAACATTGGTTCAGGCTATTTTTAATCACGTCCAGCTTTCAAAATAATAGTCCTTTATGTTGACTTTACATATTTATAAACCTCTTTCTTGTCGATATTCCACAGAACTGATGAAGTTTTCAAAAATATTCTTTTATTTAATCAAATTTAATACCTGATATAAATGCCAAAAATGTTTTTAATTAAAAGTATTCCCTTACCTCATCATTTGTTGACTCATTTTTTAATAAACTATGTTTGTTGACTTGCCCCTCCTGGGCCATAGCATTCTAATTATGAAGAGTTTACTTAGTTTGTAGCCTACATCTTTTAAAATATGACATTTCAAATGTCCTCTTTTTCTTCACTCAAACTTCTAAATGTTCTAATTTATCTTCCAATTTCTAGGGTATCATCAAAGTCACCTGTTGCTTTCCCTGTGGTATGTCTTTGTTTGCAGTTTACATCAGGAAGACAGGTGTCTTCTAAGCTCTCTTTCCAAGTAGAAGTCACAGGTTTACAAATGTATGGTGGGATTAGGAAAATGAATGCCATCTTTTTCTTAAAGAAAAGTACTCACATTATTTCTTAGTTCTGAAAACAGTCCCCCCAAACCTTAATAAAAATGCTTAATTATAAATTTCATATTTAGTTAAGAAGTTACCTTTGTCTAAAGGCAAAAAAAGTAGAATAAAAGAATTTTCAAGGCCCCTTCTTTAATATTATTCTGGTATTCTTCTTAGTAAACACTGATATTATAGTGTTAGCTTAAGCCTTGAAGCCCCATCAATCAATCAGGAAGTATTTATTATTCACTTCCTATCAAAATCAATAACTACCTTATGGATACCTCTCCGCATGAGGCCCTATGGGGTACTGAAATAAACAAGACATAGCCTCTGCCCTCAAGGAGCTTATAAATTGTTAGGATATATAAAGCATGTACACAAATAACTCTTCTATAAGGTGAGATGTGTAAACACTAAAAAAAGATGCAAAGTGCTAATGGAGTACAAAGAAGAGAGCAAGGACAGATTACTTAATGGTCCTCAGGGAAGACTTTGTGAAGTGTTGCTTAAGCTTGTCTTTAAATGATGGGGATTTTGGCTGAAAGGGATGAGTGGTAGATAGCCTTTCAAGTATGAGGATTGGCATGAGCAAAAGCCCAGAAGTAGAGATGTTCAGGACATGTTCAGCAAACATTCGGTATTCTATTGTTCAGTTTCTCCTTCATGAAGATGCCTTTGCACTTCTATAAACTATTCAGCATAGATACAATCACCTTTGAATAATGTGGTGACAAATTGGCCTTCTTCTTACCAAAAAAGCGTAACACCTCATGAAAGCAATCAACCACCCTTCTATCCACCTACCTGTACCCCCACTTGATATGAAAACTGCTTCTGGAGCAGTTTCTAGCTTTTGATAGTTGCCTAGGAAAATTAATGATCATCATGTTTTTACACAAGTGCACTTATTTTGCAGATACCATCTAGTAAAATATTGCTATATACAAAGTAGATAAGATAAATACATATAGAAAGATAGTTACCTGCATTTTGGTAGACTACGGTGTCTACAAAATAAATAGACTTCTTTTAAACCATGTTTTTAAACCATGTTGACTCTCTCTTCCTCATTTCCTCCCTCCCTCTCTACTTTCTTAAGAAAGTTATAGTCTTTTTCACATCTGCCTTGGCTTCATTTGTTAGGCATTTCTGCCTCATATTATTAATTGGAGGGGGGGCTCCCCGCCAGTTATATGTGCAATATCTGTCTTATCTAAGTATTACTATTAACTGGTTTCTGTTCTTGAGTAGGTTTGAAGTTGCCTTTATGGATAACAACACTATTAGAAACAGTGGTCAATACAGAATCAAAGAACAAAAGGTCTTTGAGTCAATTTATGATCTAGTCATGACCAATACAGCAGGAGTCCTATCTTGCAGAGAAATTTGGGGACAAATTAGCAACTTGTTTAGTTATCTGGAATATCAGCTAAATAGCTCTTCTTCCTTCCACTAAATCAATTTCCAAGATTTTTAAAGAGAACTTTTGTGCCTACTATTAATTCATAGACTCAAAAGAACCTTTCTGATTAGCTTCTATTGCTAATTTATTGCTATAATGAAAGACTATTTGCCGTCTATAAATACCTTGATGAATTGTTGATGACAAAACAGTTACAGAAGAAAAAATCATAGCTATGAGTGAAACCTGCTGTATTTTAGGTACAGTTTCTGTCCTCTAGGGTGGCTTCTTTAATGCCTCTCAATGTACATAGGTATTGGAGGACTCACCTATGAATTTTCCTTTTATTATTTCTGTCACAGGTTTACTTTCATTTAATACAAAAGTTGATGTATGAATTTGCTCCAGGCTGAAACTTGACATATAAGTCCTAAAGTCCACTACTGGGTAGATTGGGACTAAATGTGACTTCCCTTCTATTCCCAGCTACCTCTTTCAACCTCAAAGAAAAAAAAAATTAAAGGAATATGTCTGTCTGACTATTTTGAAGTTGTAAAATAAATAAATAAATAAAGCAATGAGTTCTCATTCTCTTTTTGCTATTCATTAATTTTTAAACCACTATTTTTATTACTTAGAAATTTTTGCAGGCTGTTCATCCATGATGTAAGTAAGGTCCCTTAGAGTATTTCAGAATGAAAATTTAACAAAATGCCTACCATTTTACGATTAAACACACACATGCATACATGTGCACACATGCACATGCACATACACACACAAGCACTTTACTTTCATTTACACGGTAATTTTTTCCCCTCTTGAGTAATTCAAAAGGATATTTTAGATACATTATTATGTGGTAAATACCACATAAATATATTATTTGTAAACCACATTAAGATCATGTTGTTTATTCATGTTAAGGTAGGGGATGTCAAGGGGCCTCAAAGAAACTTTTGGAATAATATAGCAAATGATGAGTGAGAAATGGACAGAAGTGAATTCTACCATTCTGACTGGAGGGGACTATCAGAAGCACTTAAAAGAGAAAAAGTTCCATATGGAAGGGTATAGAACTATGAGAAGTAGAATGAGATTTTTTTGTGTGTTCAAAGGGTAAAGGAAAATCTGAACCAGAGATTAGATGTGATGAGGAAGCATAACCTCTAAAATTACCACAATGCAAACTCTGACAATAGAGATATAGGAGTACCACAGCCTTCCATATAATATTAATTGGCATTTGTATAGCACTTAAAGCTTTACCCAGAACTTTGCATACATTATCTCCTTTGAACATCTCAACAAGCTTTTAAGGTAGGCACTGCAGGTATTATCTCCATTCTATTATTATCCCCATTTTACAGATGAGGAAAGGGAGGTTCATTAAGATGACCTGTTCCTGGTCACAAAGTAAATGCCAGAGGCAGCATTCAAAACTAGGTCTCTTCAGACTCCGTGTCCATCATTTCCCCCACTGTACCATGTAAGCAAATTGTATTTTGAGACATAGAAAACAATTATCCAGAGTATTCAACAATAATCAGAAATTGAAGACCAGGCCCATATATGCCCTTTGCTTAGTTAACATGGATTTCCTTGGTAAGATGTACGATTATTCGTTTGAGGATATATTTAAGGTATTTGGTAGCATAACTCTGAACTGATGATTCCAGAAGGTTACTCATAGTAGGGGGGGAATGAAATTGGATTGTGGGTCATCAGTGAAACTGATTATGTGAGGTAAGAAGCCATTGACCTTGGTGTAGAGCATCCTATCTGACATTTTACAATGTGTAAAACTAGTTGATCTACATTTTCTCATTTAATACTGTCAGCAAGCCCTATGAGATAAGGATCATAGCTGTTCTCCACTTTACAGTTGAGAAAATTGAGGCTCCAGGAGCCTAGCTGACTTCCCTAATGTCACACAGGCTAAGAAAAGACTTGACTCAACTCACCCTGAGGCCCTGACTCTGAGCCCAGTGCTGTGTCCTGACCTCTGCATTGCAAATGAACTGATTGGTATGGAAAATCCATTTTAGTCTGTGGCCATGATGATGTGTGTGAGCCCAACACATTTAGGTGAAGGCATTGTAATGTGGACAAATATTCTGGAAGAGGTTAAGGATGCATCCCAAGTAATGTTGAAAGCAAAGAGAGGAACAGAGCAGTAGGAGCTCTGTGAGGTGTCAGGTTATTTCACCATTGGCTGGGTGTTAGCTTGGCTCAACAGATGATATTCTGGAAATGCACCCATTTTTGCCCTTTTGGAAAGTTTTTTGTTGTTGTTGTTTCTTCTTAGCCGAGTTGAGGGTAAGGGCAGGCAAATTAAGAAACTATCTGAAAGAGACAGGAGGTCCTAGGTTTAAATCTAGCTTCAGATACTTTGTGTGACTCTGGGCCAGGCGCTTAACTCCAACTGCCCAGCCCTTTCTGCTTCTGCCTTGGATTCTGTCGATTCTAAGACAGAAGGAAAGGGTTTTAAAAAAAAAGAAAAAAAAGAAAAAGCTATCTGATATATAACATCTAGAGTTCAAACTGGAATTCAAATGCAACCTCAGACACTTATTGACTATGTCATCCTGAGCGAGTTACTTAAGCTCTTTCTGCCTCAATTTCCTTAACTATAAAATGGGAAAGATTACAGCACCTATCTCACAGGGTTATTGTGAGGATCAAATAAAATATTGTTTATACAGTTCTTAACACAGTGCCTAATGCATAGTATATACTATTTAAATGTTTATCCTTCCTACCCAATGTGATCCTACCTACAGCATCACAATAAGGAGTAAGGTATTTTTTGTAATATTAATTCGTGTGTGTGTGTGTGTGTGTGTGTGTGTGTGTGTGTAGCAGAGAATTATACTCTCCACACATAGGCATTTACTTTGCAATAAATGGAATATAAGCCCCTTGAGAAAAGAATCTATCTCAAATTTGTGTTTTGTGTCCCTCTACGAACTCACTATGCTTAGCATAATGTCTGATACATGGTAGGCACTTAATCATAGTAATAATAATAACTACCATTTTTAAAAACACTTTAATTTTGCCAGGTACTTTAAAATATTATCTCATCAATAAATTAATTAATTTAAATTTTAATATATTATCTCTTCTTCACAACAACCCTGGTATCCGAGTGCTATTATTATCCCCATTTTATAGATGAGACAGGCAGAGGTTAATTATCTTGCTAAAAGTCACTCAGCTAGTCATTGTCTGAGGCTAGATTTGAACTTGGGTCTTACTGACTCCCAAGTTAAGTGCCCTATCCTTTGCAGCCACGCAATTAGATTAGTTAATTGTGATTCCATTGTAAAAATGTTTATTATAACCGGGAAGATTAATCCTTGTTTCTTGAATATTTTGCCAGAATCTTTGGCAAGTCCAACCAAACAAGAAAGGAATCACTTCTGGGCTTGGTGAAGGACTGTCATTGAAGGATAAATTTAGCAAAGTTCAGAATGGCTTCTCAGGCTGTGAGGCATCAGGTGTTGATGGGAAGGGTACAGGGAGTACGAGGACAGGCAGCACAATTCATTAGTGACTACGAAAGTGTTAGCGCTTCTGAGGTCTTCATCAGTGGAGGGAGGAGTGTCCATTATTAGGAAATAGCAGCCCTCTTGAAGAATGGAAATCATCTGGGAGGTATTTTTTATGAGGAGACTATTGACCATGTGTTCCAGATGTCAGCTGAGCAGGAAAGAGAAAATGTATTTAAAGGAGAAGTTTTCAAACTTTGTCTTTTATCAGAATTCCCTTTAAAAAAACACACACACAACTTGAGGTCTTGTCTTAGCGAAACCAAGATGGAAAGCAGGTTGTTTTCTTTGTTTTGTTTTGTTTTTCCCTAAAACATAGAGAAATTTGTAAATGTACCTTCAGCAACCAGCTGTGATCAAAATGGAACCATATCACTTAAAATTTGGGGATATCCAGTAGAGCAAGACTCATGGACATTTGACCTTAGTAGAGAATGAGTTGGGAGATAGCAAAAGATATTATTTCATTCCTATCTGGGCCTCTCCTCAATGTCTGTGTATCACAGTCTATGCTCAGAAAAGAAAGAAAACTTAAAGATAGCACTTTCTATAGTATATAGTTGATAAGCCACTTCATTTCAGTTACTAGACATGTACTTGAATACAGCTGGTTTAATGAACAATTAAATAGAGATTTTGGACATATGCTTCCCAGAGTTTTAAAATAGAAACCAAAAAGGAAGAAAAAATGTTCTCACAAAATTAGCATGTTGTTCAGTCACTTAGAGGATTCCCTCATTTGAAAAAGGATCCTCAAAAAGTTGTAAGATGATTGTAAGAATGATAAATAGGTCTTATATGAGGAAATAATAAATACTTGTAGTGGCTTTATTTAAAGAAGAGGAGGCTAGTGCAATAAGCATGTTTTCAGCTATGTAAAGTATTTTTTATGAGAAGAACGCTGATCATGTGTTTTAGGTATCAGCTGAACAAAAAAGAGAAAATACATTTAAAGGAAAAGAGAATTTTTTAGCAAACATGAGGAAGGATGTCAACTATTAGAGTATTAAAATTCTGATACAGTCTTCTGTTGTGGAATCTCTGTCTCTAAACATCTTTTAAGAAGAGAGAGTAGAAAACTATGTGGCCTGAATAGTCAATATATTAATCTAAGTAAAGATAGGCAGGTGATATCTTAAAGTCTCTTCTTTTTTGATAATTTCAAGATTCTATGAAACATGTCCTATTTAGGAGCTAATTACCTATTTTCTCCATGGTTTTTATTTCTGTTATGTGCTCCTCTTGCTGCCTTCCAGTAGCATATTGGCTATTGCTCCTTAGTAATGTCAACAAAGGATAGAATACAATGAAGAACCTATTCTAATGCTACCGCCTGGGGACAATTTTTCCCCTTCTGCCTTCATTTGTGTTGCATTCTGTCTACTTCATCTTGAAAAAAGTGTTTTACATTGTAAGAGAAAGAAGTGATAAATGTGAACCTGGAATCATATTTAATCAGGTTGTTTATCCTGCAGTGAATGAAGTATCAAGTCCAAATGTCCTTTTAACTTTCCTAGTAAAGCCCTCCCTAAGTTACCAGATGAAAGATGATGGAGATTAGAGAGTAAGTTATTGAATTAAATGACTAGAAAGGTTGAATGGTACTTAAATCTATATCATTTGAACCTCTAATTTTGGGGTTTGGTATAACAAATTTGCCATTATATTTAGAAGAACCTGTATTATCAGTATAAAAAAAATCCATAAACATTTCTACAATTAGGATAAGGATCTTATTAATCTTTGCTCCTCTCTGCATTTAGCATACAACCTTAACAATATTAGACAACTACTTATTAAAAGGGAATTTCCTTATGACTGACAATATTTTATTTTATCATTTTCTAGGTAGAAGTCAAATTCTTCTAAGTTGGTTTAGAAAATAGAATAGTTTTAGTTCATTTTGCATTGGATGCCCAATTTCATATGTAAACATTGTTAACTTCTTCCCTACTTCCTTTTACTTTCTATGATAATCCTTCAAAAGATGCCTCCTACTATCTGTCCTTTGGCACCCAAACTTTCTGAGCCTAAAGTCCTTATCTGTAAAATAAGAAGATTATACTAGATCCTGGCTAGGGTCCCTTTTACTTCCAAATCTTTGATCCTATGATCCTTCAGCTTCATGAAACTTTTACTAGGTTAAAAAAAATCTCTTCTAACTTAATTCAGCTCGAAAAAATATTCCCAAATATGTGTTATATTCAGAACATTTGTGGGCTTGTCTACTCTGTGGTACTTCTTTACTATCTTAAATTGTTGATATTTATATAGAATTCTTTATCTCCCTAACCATATTATAAAATCTTAAAAGGCAGAGACTATCTCATTTTCTTCCAAGGTGCCTTGAAATACTAAACACGTCATAAATACCTGTTGATCATTTGTATTTTACTTTAATGGCTTCAGTTCATCATGCTATTTATGTTGACTTCCACTTTGAAGAGTACTTGCATTGATAATCTATTTTAAACTCCTTTAGGGTATTAGTTTCATCATTTTCAACTTTGTCTCTCTCTTTTTTTTTTACCCTTAACTTCTGTGTATTGGCTCCTAGTTGGAAGAGTGGTAAGGGTTGGCATTGGGAATCAAGTGACTTGCCCAGGGTCACAACTGGGAAGTTTCTGAGGCCAGATTCGATCCTAGGACCTTCCATCTCAATCCACTGAGCTACCCAGCTGCCCCCTCAACTTTGTTTCTTGAACCCTGTGGTACGTTCATATTCCTTTTCTATAGATATTTTAATTTTGTTTCTATACCACTATTAAAGTGTGAAACTTCTTCCTACAAATACAAGGTGGGTAAGAGTTTCCTATGGGATGTTAACATCAATGACTTACATATAAGAAATAATGCAAAAGAGGATTAAGGATGCATAGGCCTGGAAAAGGTACCAGACACATCCTAAATGCTGTACTAGAATCATTGAAATATTCAAACAAGTGAATCCTACACAGTGGGTAGATTCTTTATGTAAATTTACAGAGAAAAATAGACAAGAATCCCAGAAGTGGAAGCATGGGTGGAGTTGCTGCCCTATTGCAGTAATCCTACTAAGATCATGGCTCCATATTTCTTTGAATTTTAGAGGTAGAAGGGGCTTGAGAGATCATCTAGTCAGAGTCCCGTATGTTATAGGTAAGAAAACTGAAGTCCAGAGATGATAAATTATCTGCCCAAGATGATATAGGTAATAAGTAACAAAGCCAGGATTTAAACCCAGGTCTCTTGACCTCACATTGAGTGCTACCTTCATTATTCCCTGCTTCAAACATGAGAGGCAGCTGTGGAATAGTAGGTAGAGAGCTATCATATGAGTAAGAAAAACCTAGATTCAAGTCCTATGGTCTGACACATCCTGTGCCTCAGGCAAACTAAGACTATAAATTGAGCAGATGGTTCTCACTGGTAGAAAAAGTTCTCTGAGAGCTTCCTGTATCAATGAAAACATAGGTCGAGTCCAAATAATTACAATAACAAAACCTTAAATGGTTGGAGGACTGAGTTCTTCTGAAAATAATAATAGTAATAATTTATACAATTTATAATGAGATAGAGATATCTGATATATGAATAATAATATGGGACAGAGATTTTTTCAAAACTAACAGTTAAAGTTAAGTATTGTTCATGTTTTCATACTCATTTTAAAAATGAAGAAATTGAGGTTCAGAAATAATAATTGACTTGGATAAGGTCATATAACTATTAAATGTCAGAGCCAGGTATCTTTAAACCAGTGATTGATTCCCAAAGTGGGCACCACCACCCCCTGGTGGGTGCTGCAGCGATCCAGGGGAGCAGTGATGGCTACAGGTGTATTTGGGGGCGGTGAATAACTGTGAGGGGGCGGTGATAATATGTGACAGGGGGCGCTAAGTAATTTTTTTTTCTGGAAAGGGGGCGGTAGGCCAAAAAAGTTTGGGAACCACTGCTTTAAACAATCCTCTGCCAAAGCCAACTCCTGTGTTTGATTTGCCACCTTCCTAGAATCAGTTTTGTTTATAGAAGCAAGTCAGGATTTGGGGACAAAAAGAGGATGTTAAATGTCTTGCCAGAGAAACTGGTCCCTGTCTTTCATGCAGCTGTGATTAACACTCAGTTCTTCTAAGAATGATCAGACCTAGAATAGTCTCTCTTGGTCTGAGGATAAAGAAAAGAGATGTTTAAAAAAATTAGCTCATGTGCATGATATGTATCAGATCCTAGCAACTTCATGTTACCCCCATTGATGTAAGAAGATACACTAAATCAGACTACTAAAATACACGGGGGCAAAAATGCAAGAAATACTCCCTATCTATTCTTCCTTACCTAAGAAGAGCTCCTTGATTAAATGTGAACTCATTTGGATTGCTAAAGTAAACTCCAAAGTCAAGTTTATATTAAAAGATTACTTACCTTATATCTGCCTAACTGGCAGAATAATACTCATGGTTTCATGTTACAAACTGCACAGAGGCATAAAAAGATCAGTATCTATCCCTGTTTGCATCCGAGAGATGAGCCTAAAACCCCAGACCTCCAGATCTTCCCTTTCTGGACTAGAATTATCTTGCATTTAAGGGATGATACAAACACCAACCTACCTGACAAGATTAGCTAAAATGGATGTACTCTCCTCACGATATTGTTTCTCTGAAAACGACCTTCCACTTCAACATTGCACAGGCCCGGAGATTTATGGCTGGTGCCTTTATTTCCATTATTTCTTTTTTTTCTCTTGGTCACCACTGTGTTTACCTTGGTTGATGCCATTGGATACAGTGATTCCATTCTTTGTTTTTTTGTCTGACCCTGCTGATTGCTTTCTGCAATTCTGTTAACATTTTTGAGAGATTAGAAATACAGCCTTGGCAACATAAAATAGAAGTGAAGAATACAGAAGGTTGTGGTTCTGAAATCTATTGAAATAAATGTATTCATGCTGGCTGAAAGCTTTGTTGCCTAAATAAGGCTTAGCATCCCCTAAGAAAGACTGTGCTTTGAGTTCTTAATCAGGTCTCTGTGATTCTTTTCCTCACTCTGCCTATAAGAGTGCATATGGATTTCTTTGGTTACATCCACTTTTGTACCATAAATTTCAATACACCCAATCTTCCTTGACTTTTAATAAGTAATTTTAAATGGTGTGTGATGAATTTAGGTTGCCCTTTCCCATTTGTGTTGTAATCATAGTTGTAAATACAACCTTGATTACCAGCTTTGGAGCTTACAAGTGAAGAAAAATAGGGGAAATTTGTAATTAGTCTAGAGGAAATTAATGAAAACAAATAAAGAATTATAAAATAATTATTGGGAAAAGACTTAAGGAATAGGAATTATTTAATTTAGAGAGTAAACCCTACGAGTAGATTATTAAATGGTGTTCTCCGAACTTGTAGAAAGAATTTTGACTGGTTTTTATAAGAGCTAGAGAAAAAAAATCATAATTACCAACTGCAGTCCCTATCCCTATTGATATATGGCTTCATCATAGATAGATAGATAGATAGATAGATAGATAGATAGATAGATAGATAGATAGATATAGAGATAGATATAGAGATAGATATAGATGTAGATAAAATAAATAACATTACTTTACTTGAGGCTTACAACATCCTTAGTAATAATGTTCCCATTTTGCAGATAAGAAAACTGAGAGTCAGAAACATGAAGTGATTCTCTCAAGGTCACTTGTAATTGGCAGAATCAGGAGTTAGAACCTAAATCTGGTGACGCCAAACTCCCTCTTCTTTGCATTGGCCACATACCATCTGTAAACTTGAGTCTAATATTAGGAAGTTCAAAGAATCAAAGATTAAGAGCTAAAAAAGATTTTAGAAGATGGAAACATGGAAACTAGCCCAGTTGGCCTTTTCTCTGTTCTACATATGGGTCAGTCATTTTAATTGTGTCTGCCTCTTCATGATCTCATTTGGGGTTTTCTTGGCAAAGGTACTTGAGTGATTTCCTGTTTCC
Organism: Gracilinanus agilis; assembly: GCF_016433145.1. Taxonomy (NCBI): domain Eukaryota; kingdom Metazoa; phylum Chordata; class Mammalia; order Didelphimorphia; family Didelphidae; genus Gracilinanus; species Gracilinanus agilis. The sequence goes on from NC_058131.1 coordinate 536,170,652, forward strand.
TTTTCTAGACCATTTTATAGATGAGGAACTGAAGCAAATAGGGTTAAATGGCTTCCCCAGAGTGACATAGCTAGTGTCTGAGGCTAGATTTGAACTCAGGAAGAGTCTTCCTGACTTCAGGTCCAGAACTCTATCCACTGTGCCACCTAGCTGCACCCTTGTCCTTCATATACAACATTCTACCTCACACCTCCATGGTTTTCCACTGTACATCCCTGCTATGCCTAATGCCTTGAATATACTTCATCCTTAACTCTATCTTATAGAACCCATATTCCTTTAAGACTCTTTTGAGTGGACAGCTAGGTAGCACAGTAGATAGAGCAACAGGCCTGGAGTTGAGAGGACTTGGGTTCAAATCTGAACTCAGACACTAACTAGCTATTTGATCCTGAGCAAGTCACCCTTGCTATTCTTCTACCTTAGAACTGATATTAAGACAGAAGGGAAGGGTTTTTAAAAAAAAAGTAAAAAGACTCTGCTGATCTTTTTTCCGGGTTAAGATGGTGGCAGAGTAAAAAGCAGCTGCCTGACCTCTCCTAACTGAAGCTTATAAGCCTCCTCAAGGGGACATAAAAACAAATCCAGACAAACGAAGGGACCCCACAACAGGGTGTAGCGTTGAAGGTACATTGAATCAGGGCATTTCCATGCTATAAAGGGTGAAACAGTTCTCACTAGAGCGTAAGCTGAACAAGCACCTTCCCCAGCCCACACCCACCACGTACAGTGCCAAGGCCAGCTCACAAGAGTTAAAGCAGGTTTGGGGCACCCATTAAGTCATTGGCAGCTCTAGGGCCTGTTCCTGAGAGCAGCAACTCTTAGGACCCCAAGAGGCTAAAGAACACACACAGACTTTGAATACAGACCCGGAGAGCTGGTGCGGGTGAAGGCATTGCCCGAGGCGAGGACAAGGATCTCGAGCGCAGGCTTGGACTTCAAGTGGGAACCCTGTGCAGATGGGAGCACGGCTGTGGAAGCAGCACCCTGAGACTGCTGAAGGAGCCTCGGGCAGAGGGGCAGACCAGGGACCACCAGAAGGCGTGACCCCGAGAACAACAAGACCTGAGACCTGGGGAGCCAAGAGAGTGCAGACAGACTCTGAGTGTGAGGATAAAGCGCAGAAGGCGCTGGGCAAACAACAATGGCAAGCCAAAATTGGGAACCCCAGAAGAGAAAGATCATCAAGAAGAAATCTGTAACACTCGACAACTTTTACACAGAGAAAATCCAGACAACAGAGCAAACAGCAGAGGAGAACAAACAATTAATCATATCCAAACCTTCCCAAAATAATGAAAACTGGTCACAAGCTATTGAAGAGTTCAAATCTGACATGATGAGAAAGATGGAAGAGATCTGGCAAGAAAATAACAGTTTAAAAGGCAGAATTTTGCAATTGGAAAGTGACGCTTAGAAATCAAATGAACTCATAAACAAATTGAACACCAGAAATGACCAGATTGAAAAGGAAAACCAAAAGATTATAGCCAAAAACCAGTTCCTAAACGCTAGAATTAAGCAATTAAAAGCTAATGATCTATCAAGACAGCAAGAACAAATAAAACAAAGTCAAAAGACTGAAAAAATAGAAGGAAACATGAAATATCTCAATGAGAAAGTAACAGACCAAGAAAACCAGTCTAGAAGAGACAAACTGAGAATCATTGGTCTTCTGGAAAAAGTAGAAATTAATAGAAATCTGGACAACATACTAAAATAAATTATTCAGCAAAATCGCCCTGAAGTTCTACAACAAGAGAGCAATATAGACATTGAAAGGATCCATAGATCACCCTCTACACTAGAGCCAGAAAAGACAACGCCCAGGAATATAATAGCCAAATTCAAGAGCTTCCAAGTAAAAGAAAAAATCTTACAAGAAGCCAGAAAGAGAAAATTCAAATATCAAGGAGCACCAATCAGGATCACACAGGATCTGGGAGCCTCCACGCTAAAAGACTGCAAGGCTTGGAATATGATATTCGGAAAGGCTAGAGAACTGGGCCTTCAGCCACAGATCAACTACCCATCAAAACTGACTATATACTTCCAGGAGAAAGTATGGGCATTCAACAAAATTGAAGATTTCCAAGTATTTGCAAAGAAAAGACCAGGACTAAATGGAAAGTTTGATATCCAACCACAAACATCAAGAGAAACATGAAAAGGTAAATAAGAAACAGAGGGGAAAGAAAGAAAACTCGTATTTTTTTTGAATTTGCCTCTTTAAGGGCTTCAATAAGATCTAATTATCTGTATTCCTATGTGGAGAAATGCTACGTATAATTCTCTGTAGTGAACTCTATTCACTATTATAGTATTCACTATTATAATAATCAGAAGAATAATTCATAGGGAGAGAGTGGAATACTAAATAGTCTAAGATGATATGGGGAGGTGGGAAAGAGGGGGGTGAATAGTAGGGGACACCAAGAGAAACTTGAGTGAATAAGAAAAATAGGATATTCTATTACACACAAAGAGGGCATAGGAAGGGGAGGGGACAAATACTATTATAAGAAGGAGAGGAAGAGAGCATTAAGAGGTAATATTTAAACCTTACTCTCAGTGTAATCAACCCGGAGAGGGAAGAGTAGCTATATTATCCATTGGGATATAAAAATCTATCTAACCCTACTGAGAAAGTCAGAAGGGATAAACCAAGGGGAGCAGGGGAATGGGGAAGTCAAAAAGGGAGGGGAAAAGAAGGGGGAGGGAATTCATTAGGCCTTTAAAAATAAAAAGGGGAACAATAAGGGAGGGGGTAGAAAGGGAAATTAATCAAGGGAGGGGATGATGGATACCGGCTCAAAGCAAACCACTGGATGAAAAGAAAATATTGGAAGAAGAAGGAGTGGGACCAGGGGAGGATACAAAAATATCAGTGAATGCACAACTGATAATTGTAATTCTGAATGTGAATGGGATGAAATTGCTCATAAAACAGAAGCAAATAGCAGAGTGGATCAGCAACCAAAATCCTACCATATGTTGTCTACAAGAAACACATATGAGGCGGGTATACATACACAAGTTTAAGGTTAAGTGCTTGAGCAAAATCTTTTGGGCATCAAATGAGAAAAAGAAGGCAGGAGTGGCTATTATGATTTCTGACAAAGCCAAAGTAAAAATAGATATGATTAAAAAAGACAGGGAAGGTCATTACATCCTGATTAAAGTCAGTATAAACAATGAGGAAATAACACTGCTCAATATGTATGCATCAAGTGGCATAGCATCCATATTCATAAAGGAGAAACGGGCAGAGCTCAAGAAGGAAATAGATAGTAAAACCATATTAGTGGGAGATCTAAATATTCCTCTTTCAGATCTAGATAAATCAAACCAAAAAATAAATAAGAAAGAAGTAAGAGAGATGAATGAAGTCCTAGAAAAATTAAATTTAATTGATATGTGCAGAAAAATAAATAGGGACAAAAAGGAATACACCTTCTTTTCAGCTGCACATGGCACATTCACAAAGATTGACCATGTAATAGGGCATAGAACCATTGCAAACAAAGGCAAACGAGCAGAAATAATAAATGTAACCTTCTCAGATCATAATGCAATAAAAATAATAATTAGTAAGGGCATCTGGACAGGCAAATAAAAAACTAATTAGAAATTAAATAATATTCTCCAAAACTAATTAGTCAAAGAAGAAGTCATAGAAACAATCAACAATTTCATTGAAGAGAATGACATTGATGAGACATCCTACCAAACTCTGTGGGATGCAGCCAAGGCAGTACTCAGGGGGAAATTTATATTCTTGAGTGCATATATTAACAAATTAAGGAGGGCAGAGATTAATGAATTGGGCATGCAACTCAAAAAACCAGAAAGCGAGCAAATTAAAAATCCCCAGATGGAAACTAAATTAGAAATACTAAAAATCAAGGGAGAAATTAATAAAATCAAAAGTAAAAGAACTATTGAATTAATAAATTAGACTAGAAGCTGGTATTTTGAAAAAAACAGATAAAATAGACAAAGTACTGCTCATTCTAATAAAAAAAAGGAAAGAAGAAAAACAAATTGACAGTATCAAAGATGAAAAGGGAGACCTCACCTCTAATGAAGGGGAAATTAAGGCAATCATTAAAAACTATTTCACCCAATTATATGGCAATAAATATAACAATTTAGGCGATATGGATGAATATTTACAAAAATATAAATTGCCTAGATTAACAGCAGAAGAAATAGAATACCTAAATAATCCCATATCAGAAAGAGAATTTGAACAAGCCATCAAAGGACTCCCTAAGAAAAAGTCGCCAGGGCCTGATGGATTCACAAGTGAATTCTATCAGACATTCAAAGAGCAACTAATCCCAATAATATACAAATTATATGATATGATAAGCAAAGAAGGAGTCCTGCCAAATTCCTTATATGACACAAATATGGTACTGATTCCAAAGCCAGGTAGATCAAAAACAGAGAAAGAAAACTACAGACCAATCTCCCTAATGAACATACATACAAAATCTTAAATAGAATAGTAGCAAAGAGACTCCAGCAAGTAATTAAGAAGATCATCCACCATGATCAGGTGGGATTTATACCAGGAATGCAAGGATGGTTCAACATTAGGAAAACCATACACATAATTTACCATATCAACAGTCTAACAAACAAAAATCACATGATTATCTCAATAGATGCTGAAAAAGCCTTTGACAAAATACAGCATCCATTCCTATTGAAAATACTGGAAAGTATAGGAATAGAAGGACCTTTCCTAAAAATAATAAACAGTATATACCTAAAACCATCAACAAACATCATATGCAATGGGGATAAATTAGAAGCCTTCCCATTAAGATCAGGAGTAAAACAAGGATGCCCATTATCACCTCTATTATTCAACATAGTACTGGAAACACTAGCAGTAGCAATTAGAGAAGAAAAAGAAATTGAAGGGATCAAAATAGGCAATGAGGAGACTAAGCTATCATCTTTCCAGATGATATGATGGTCTACTTAAAAAATCCTAGAGAATCAACTAAGAAGCTTCTTGTAGAAATAATCAACAACTTTAGCAAAGTTGCAGGATACAAAATAAATGCACATAAATCATCAGCATTTCTATACATTTCCAACACACTAGATCAGCAAGAAGTAGAAAGAGAAACACAATTTAAAATCACCCTAGACAATATAAAATACTTGGGAATCTATCTACCAAAACAAACACAGCAATTATACGAAAACAACTACAAAACACTTTCCAAACAAATAAAACTGGATCTCAACAATTGGAAAGCCATTGATTGCTCATGGGTAGGACGAGCTAACATAATAAAAATGACCATTCTACCCAAATTAATTTACCTATTTAGTGCCATACCTATCAAACTACCAAAAAACTTCTTTACTGAATTAGGAAAAACTATAACAAATTTCATTTGGAATAACAAAAGATCAAGAATATCAAGGGAAATAATGAAAAAAATGTGAAGGAAGAGGGCCTAGCAGTACCAGATATTAAACTATACTATAAAGCAGCAGTCATCAAAACAGTATGATACTGGCTAAGAGACAGAAGGGAGGATCAGTGGAATAGACTTGGGGTAAATGACATCAGCAAGATAGTGTATGATAAACCCAAAGAGCCCAACTTTTGGGACATGAATCCACTATTTAACAAAAACTGCTGGGAAATTTGGAAAACAATTATGGGAGAGATTAGGTTTAGATCAACATCTCACACCCTACACCAAGATAAATATAAAGAGGGAAACTATAAATAAATTAAGGGAACACAGAGTAGTATACTTGTCAGATCTGTGGGAATGGAAAGATTTTAAAACCAAGGAAGAGTTGGACAAAATTACAAAATGTAAATTAAATGGTTTTGATTATATTAAACTAAAAAGCTTTTGTACAAACAAAAACAATGTAGTCAAAGTCAGAAGGGAAACAACAAATTGGGAAAAATATAACAAAAAACTCTGACAGGAGTCTAATTACTCAGATATACAAGGAGTTAAATCAATTGTATAAAAAATCAAGCCATTCCCCAATTGATAAATGGGCAAGAGACATGAATAGGCAATTTTCAGGTAAAGAAATCAAAAGTATCAATAAGCACATGAGAAAGTGTTCTAAATCTCTAATAATTAGAGAAACCCAAATCGAAATAACTCTGAGGTATCACCTCACACCTAGCAGATTGGCTAAAATGAAAGAAGGGGAGAATAATGAATATTGGAGGGGATGTGGAAAAATTGGGACATTAATGCATTGCTAATGGAGTTGTGAACTGATCCAACCATTCTGGCTGGCAATTTGGAACTATGCTCAAAGGACTATAAAAAAATGCCTGCCCTTTGATCTAGCCATGCCATTGTTGGGATTGTACCCCAAAGAGATCATACATAAACAGACTTGTATGAAAATATTTATAGCTGCGCTTTTTGTGGTGGCAAAGAACTGGAAAACGAGGGTATGCCCTTCAATTGGGGGAATGGCTGAACAAATTGTGGTATATGCTGGTGATGGAATACTATTGTGCTCAAAGGAATAATAAACTAGAGGAATTCCAGATGAACTGAAAGACCTCCAGGAACTGATGCAGAGCGAAAGGAGCAGAACCAGAAGAACATTGTACACAGAGACTGATATACTATGGTAAAATTGAATGTAATGGACTTCTGTACCAGCAGCAATGCAATGACCCAGGACAATTCTGAGGGATTTATGGTAAAGAACGCTACCCACATTCAGGGGAAGGACTGCAGGAGCGGAAACATATAAGAAAGACAACTGCTTGAAAGCATGGGTTGAGGTGGGCATGATCAGGGATGTAGACTCGAAACTACCACACCAATGCAACTATCAACAATTTGGAAATAGGTCTTGATCAATGACACATGTTAAAACTAGTGGAAACGTGCATTGGCCATGGGTGGGAGGATTGCGGGGGGTGAAGGGGAAAGTAGCAGCATGAATCATGTAACCATGTTAAAAACGAATATTAATAAATGTTAAAAAATTAAATGAATATAAAAAAAGACTACTGAGGCACTACCCTCTATATTAAATTTTTCCTGATGAGGCCAGGTACTAGTACCCTCCCTCTCCCTACAATACCTTGTATTTTTTTGTATTTATTCTAGATATAATCACATATTTACTTGTCATGATAGAGTATCAGCTTCTTGAGGGAGCAGTGGCTGGTTCATTTTTATCTTTGTATCCCCAGCATCTAGCATAGAACCTAGCACACAGGGATAAGGGACTAGAGTTCTGATTTCCTTGATAGAGAGAAATCTGAGGTGAGAAAACTTCCTTTGCCAATGCAGATCGGTTCCTTTTCTCCTTCTCTGTAGCTCTTATATAAAGTCTTAATGAATTGCCAAGACACTGAAAGGTTAAATGACTTGTCCAGGGTCACTTAGCCTGTCAGCCAAGACTTGAATCCAGGAATTTAGTCTTCAATGCCAATTCTCTACTCATTATGCCAGTGCTAAATCTGAGAGTTGGTACTCAATAAGCACTTAATGTTTTCCTGATTGATTGATCAACTGATCTTTCTTTGGATGTCTTCCAAGTCTACTTCTCTAGCCTTGACTTCTCACTTTCCTCCAATCTTTCATTCCTAATACCTTACATCCATGTAGATAACCTAGTTACTTCACATTGTTTTCCAAAACAATTCTGCTTTCCATCCATTCATTTAAGAGAAGAGACTGTGATAAGTGCTATGAGAGCATAAAATTGAATAAGACATTGACTTTGCCCATTACATGTTTGCCATCTAGCAAGGTAGATCATATATATTCAACTACAGTGTAAGTTATAACTTATTTTATCAAGTATTTAAGTGTAGTATATCATGTAATAAGGATTCAGAGAGGAAAGAAAACATTGTTCATTAAAAGACTCAGAAAACGTTTAGAGGGGATGACATTTTATCTGAACCTTGAAAGGATAGGTTTGATTTCAGCAGGCAGAGATGAGGGGAAGGATTCTAGGGAGAACATTCTAGCAAATAAAGTTTTTTTGGTAAAAAGGGTACCTAGAGAGGGGAAAAGTGGATTGAAACTAGATACTGGGAAGTCTTTAAGCCAAGCTAAAGTTTATTTTGAGATTAGAAATTTTGATCATCATCTTCAAATCAGTTCAACAAATATTAAGTACTGTCTTATTGCAAAGTGCTCTTGGGGGCTTTGCTTCCTTTTTCTCCTTCATCCCTTATAATCCAGTATATCTTTGATTTTTGCTTCTTTCCCCCACTTTATTCTATTGCAACAGTGAACTATTTGAAATTCCTTTTTATGATATGACTCCCTTGCTTGGGACTGTTATATGTTCCTCTGGCTACCTTCAGCTTCACATCCAAACCCCTTTCTGGCTATTAAATTTTCCTGTGACTTAATATCTATCCTGACTTCAGAAAATGGGAGAAGTTATAATTTTACCTACAATTCTATACCTATTCTGACCATTACAGAGGAACTGGTTATCAAAGTTGAAATGATAGGAAACCTGGGAAGGAAGATGTATGATCAATAAATAGGAAAATGTAGGTCTACTTTTAAAAGGAAACTTAGAAGGCAAATCAGGCTTTTAAAAGACAAGTATACAAGGCAGATAAAAGGACAGGTAGCTGAGAATGTTTATCAGAGTGATATCAGAAAGCTTATTGATCTATTGACTGATGGATGCCATGATAATAGTAATTTCAGGAGTGCTAAAGCCCCCCAAAAGCTGAAGCTTGTGGTGAATGGTAAGGACAACAAAAAGATTTATAGCTTTGTCATTGGCATGAAAATCAAATAAGGAAGAGGACCTCTACTTAAATGTGGCAATAATCTCAGATAATGGAGAAAAGTGAGAACTACTAAGTGGTTTTGTTTACTTTTCCAAAGTAAACAAAGAATAATCTTCAGATTGGAAAGTTTAGCTAGAAAAAAAAATGGTTAACAGGAATTTTCAATCTAAATAATGAAATGATCAAAGAAAGCTAACCTGCACTGCTTGAATTAAAGTCATCAAGCCTTGAAAAACTATAGCATACTAAAAGAATCTGCCGGTGTGGTTCCAAAGATATGATCTTTGAAAAATTATGGAGATAGGTATAATGGATATTGTATTTCTTGTCTTCTCAATGGATGAGAGAGGGGTGGGAAGAAATGAGAGAAATTGGAAATGAAAATAAAAATGTTTATCTAATTTTTAAAATAATAAATTCCTTAAAAAGTAAGAGTATGTCACAGGACTAGGGATAAGCAAATACTGCCAAAACAGAAAAAGGCATATTCTACCATCTATTGGCCCAAGTGGTTTATGAGCCCTTACAAAAAGAAAAAAACTATCATAACCCAATATGGATTCCAACAATCCATGTCTTCTTGAATTATCGATGTTTTGCTCAAATTTTTTCCTCTTTCTTAATTCATCATAAGAGATGGCTCTTTGGGAGGAGTACCGAGGATGGAAATATAGGTAATATAAATACAATGTATTAATAAAAATATGTTTTTTAAAAAGAACAAGTCATAACATATTAACCTCTTAACCCCTTCCCCCTTTATAGGGTATTTTGTTGGTAACTCAGAGAAATGCAATAAGCATGGTACACCTATATTTCAGCAAGCTATTTAACAAAGACCATTACAGTTCCTACTGAATAATGTGAGTTAGATTATACTATGGTTAAGTGGCTTCTGAACTGGTAAAATGACTAGGCCTGGAGAGTCATGATTAATGGATTGATGTTAACCTGGGGAGAGATCAATAGTGTAGGCCCCAGGGATCTAGCTCTAGCTCTGTTTTGGTCAACCTTTTTATCAATGACTTGAATGAAAGCATTGATGACTCAGTTATCAGGTTTGCAGATGACATAAAGCCGGGAGAGATAGGTAATATGTTGACTCAAAAAAAATCAGGATCCAAAAGGATATTGGCAGGTTAGAGTGATGAGCCAAATTTAATAAGATAAAATTTAATAATGATAAAAATGTAAAGTCATATACTTGAGTTTTTAAAAAATCAATAATAAAAGTACTTTATAGAAGAAACATGGCTATACAACAGTTTATGTGAAAAAAAAGGCTGAAGTTTTTAACAGAATGCAAACTAAATATGAGTCATCGTTAATGTAGCATGCTAAGAGACTAACTAAATCTTAGACTACATTTTGAGAAAGGTAGTATTTAGATAAAGGAATGTTAGTATCCCTCCTTCGCCTTAGATTCCCTTCTGGAGCTTTATGTTCAGATCAGGGTGTCATATTTTCAGATGGACATTAATTTATAAGCTAGAGAGTAGCCAGTATTGGTTGACCAGTAATGGGAAGTTAACTGGAAGCCCTATTATATGAGGATTAAAAAAAACTGGAGGACTCAAGCTAAAATCTCTATGCAACCTAGGCCCTTCCCAAAAGTCTTAGTGCAACTTAATCTTTAATAGCTTAAAACTTCACTACCTATATAATATATTTAAAAGAAAAGATCTGGTATGCCCCTCCCTGAGCTCATTTTATTTGATCAAAGAGTAAAGTCACAATGAGATGTTAATGTGTATAACAACCTCTTATACACATACATATAGGTGGATACATATGTATAAACTCAGATATATATATATGTTTTGTTTTGTTTTTTTATCCTGGGACTCCATTCTAGGAGCATAGGGCCACAACCAGTAGGCAATGGGTCACACAGTCGCTCAGGGTCACCCAGCTGGGAAGTGTCTGAGCCCAGATTTGAACCTAGGACCTTTCGTCTCTAGGCCTGGCTCTCAATCCACTGAGCTAGCCCAGCTGCCCCTACTTTAGGTTGCAGTTTCTTTAGCAGATGTAGTTTTTACAGGGTGGGGTTGCTAGCCCCACGCCCAACCCTCCTCCTTTTTTCATCCGGGCTAGGGACCGTCCTTGGCCCAGGAGTGGTAAGGGTGGGCAATAGGGGTCAAGTGACTTGCCCAAGGTCACACAGCTGGAAGTGTCCGAGATATATATCTGATATACAGATATATATATGTATATCAACCCAATTACACCTGTGTATATGTGATATACAACATGTCACATTTATGCATATTTTCCTCACTTGAATATAAGCTCCCTGAGGGTTAAGAATATTTTACTGATGTCTTTGTAGCACTAACTTTTGCCACAGTGCCTGGCACTTAATAAGCACTTAATAAATGTTTTTGATGGATTGATCTTTAGGCTAGAAAATAAGATAATTAATGGGCATATAATCTATTCATAAATGTGGGGATGTTTTGTGGAGAGAACTTGGACTTATTTTGTTTGGCCCCAGCAGGTAGAACTAGAATTAGTGGATGAAAATTACAGTGGCATATTTCAGATAATGTATTGTTTATATATGTTTGGTATACTTGATAATTAGCAAGATTTTCTAACAAAGTGATCTAAAATCAGCATGAGTTGTTGCATACAGTAGTGATTTCCTTATGATTGGAGATTTTTAAGAGGAGGTTAGGTGAATACTTGTTTAGAAGGGATTTCTGCTCATTTATGTATTATACTCTGACATTTTGTATGTTTTATTCAACATTAATTACCACACTCCCCAACTAAAACAGTCCATTTATAATCATGGATTTTAAGGCTGTAAGAGATATTAATTTTTTTTAAACCTCACTACAGATAAAGAAATAGGATGAAGAAGAGGCTAATTCATAACCATGGTTACAGGATTAGGTAGTTTCAGATCTGAGGTTAAAACCTAAATCTCCTATCTCTCAGGTTATTTTATTTCTCTTTTTCTAGTACTAAACTATCTCTCCAGGCAAACTAATCTCCTTGCTGTCTCCCATGCTAACTATAGTCCCATATTTTTATCTGTTTTAACACCTCTCTACAACTCTCCCACTTCCTCCTCAACCTCACTTCTATTTCCCCATAAAACTATAAATTCCTTAAGGGACTATGACTTGTATTAATTTTGTATTCCCTTAGCTCCAGGATAGTAAAATAAGTATAATGGAAAGGAGCTTAGATGTCATCTGATATATACTGAGTAGATAATTGTTAACATTAATAATTATTTTGAGTATGTATCAGATGATATAGAACATATATTTTATAAAACATGTATATGATTATAGAACATATCTTTGAAAAGATAATGAATAAAAAACTATGAAGGAAAGTGATGATCTTACCTCTGAAATTCCCTCTGCCCTTTGTCTCCTCCCTCTGATGAGATAACTCCTCCCAGAACTTTCATTTAGGGAAAATGCCCTGGCCAACCCTATCTTCATCTCTCACCATTCTAAATTCTTTACCCCCTATGATAGGCACCTTCCTACTCTTTCCCCACCCTGCTCTACACTCCTTATCATTTCTTTTCATCATCCTTTTATATATTCTCTTTCCCATGACAATGTAAGCTCCTTGAGGACAAGAACTGTCTTTTTACTTGTATTTATATTCCCTGTATTTGGAATAGTGCCTGGCACATAGAAAGCACCTAATAACTCCTTGTTGCACCTAATAATTCCTTGTTGACTGATTAAGATCTAACATAACTTCAACAAAAACAATCCATTGTTCACCTTAGATTTACAAAGCTTATTTCCAATTTTTATAAGATTACTTGAATGGTAGAGTAAGAGAACACTGTAGACACTGCCTAGATTTCAACAAAGCATTTGACAAAAAAAATTAGGAAGACAAGAAACATACAGTTAGTGAAGAAGCCTCATGTCTTTAAATTATTAGTGCTTTCTTTTAGAAAAAAAATTTGTAGGCCCTGTCTGGTCGTGGTGATCATCAAATAACAACGAGAATGAAATAGCTTATATCTTAACAGTCAGGCAAAAACTTATTATTGATGTGGGAGTTATCCTTGAATCAGAAAGGAGGAGGAAGAGGAGGAGGCAGAGAAGGAGGAGGAGGAGAAGAAAAAAAGGCATAAGTTGAAGTAACTCATTTCTGACCTTTTAAAAAAGTAATCAGGCTTGAAAACTAGGAAATACACATAAAAATTATATTATCACATATTTTATACATAAGTTAAGTAATATATACTTACTAACATAACAAAAAGACCAGAAGGATCAATGAAACACTTTAGTCAATAAACATCTGACTTATTTCCCATGTAGGGATAATGACCAAAGACAACACCAAACTAAAATACAGAATCGTTTGTAAAATCCTGTGAAGAGGATGATCAGGTATTATGAAATAGTATAATCTTATAAGGCAGAAGGGTGGAAGGAATAAAACCAGTTTAAAGAAAGTTTGGCAAAAGATATAACCCAGGCATCTCAAAGACATTTAAGAATAAAAATGAAAGGTAGACAAGACCACAAAGAAAAGGAGGGTGGAAAACAATTGTAAAAAGTACAAACTGTTTTCATCATTCCAAAACAATGGAACCCCCACAGTTAGACACTAATATCATAGTCCTTATTTCCTGGTTCCTTCCTTCCTTACTGACTTCTCATGTGCCCAATCTCCCCTGTCCTTTGGGGGTGTAGGGGTGGGGGAAACAACTTGAATAGACACTCTGTAAGTCTTTCAAATTGTAGTCCTGTATTTCTCCTACCTTTCTTACCCAAATTCCTTGGGGGGAGGGGGAGGAATATTTGTATTGCTTCCTCCATGTCCTTTCTTCTCACTCCTCAACTATTATATAATTTGACTTCTGACTTCATCACTCAACTGAAACAATTCTCTCTAAAAACTATCAATGAATTCTTCATTATCAAATCTGATGAGGTTTTTTTCCTCATACTTCATTCTTCCCAATTTCTATCTCTTTATTCTTGGGTACTCTCAAGTCTCTGGGTTTGTTTTTTCTAATACCACTATCACCTGGTTCTCCTCCTATCTGACTACTCCTTCTCAGTATTTTTTGTTGGCACATCATCCATAATACAGTTCACTAACTGAGAGTTTTCCCCAAGGTTCTTATCTTAGTGTCTCTTTTACCCTCCCTTTTTACTTTCTTGGTAACCTAATCAGCTGGCACAGATTTAAATAAATTTATACTGAAAGCACAGAGATCAATATAACTAGTCTGAGTCTTTCCCCTGAGTTTTAGTCCTCCATCACCAAATACCTATTGATCATTTCAAACTAGATGTCTCTGAGACATCTCAAACTCAACATATCCACTGTTGAATTTATTTTCTCTCCTAAACCCTCCACAAAGATGAAACTTTTGTTTTTCCATATACCAGTTTGCTTTTTGTCTTCCCTGGGGCAAGAAATCACCATAGCACCTATCTCCCATTGAAGAATTCTTTCTAGAGCCTCCATTCCAAGGAAAGGCCTAGTGCTGCCATCTTTCAACTTTGGATTTATCCACATAGTCCTCACATTGGTACTTCCCTTTCTCTACCTGCCAACTTTTATTTTTTGTCTTAGCCTCCCTAGAATGTAAATTTCTTGAGAGCAGGAACTATCTTTTTGCTGGCAGTCATATTTCCCAGTGCTTAGTATAATGCCTGGTATATAGTAGGTACTTAATTAATGCTTCTTGACTTAATTTGACTTGACTCTTCCAAACTTTCAAACTATTTGTCAGAGGAAACCCTGTTCTTCCAATATCCCAGGTTCATAACTGAAGTGTTATCTTTGACTCCTCCTTCTTTCTAACCCTACATATGCAATCAGCACTTAATAAACATTAGTTGATTGATTAAAGTAGAAATGAAACTGAAGAGAATGAAAACAGGAAAAGCAGTCTGATTAACATACGTATGTAAATTAAGAGATACTGGAGGAAATACAGATATAAGGTTACTGAGGAATCAATATGTAAGGTCCCTAAAGAAAGGAAATATAACAAAGTCATGGAGAAAAAAAATCTGACTTTACTAATTATAAAACAAGTGACAAAGAAAATATTTTAAAATTGCCCACCTATGTGTCTAGTCAATAAGTATTTAAGTGCTTACTATGTGCCAGGCATTGTGCTGAGCTCTAGAGATAGAAAAAAGGGTTAGAAAATCCTGCTCTCAAGAAACCCACATTTTAATGGAGAGGAAGGGGAAATTATATACACTAGATACACACTAGATCAAACTAGATACACACAAGTTATATACTGAGTAGATAGAAGGTCATTTCGAAGGACTGAGGAGCCAGGTAGCCCTTATCTAGTGGGTCACCAAAAAAAGGTATCCTGCTGAGGATTCAATTTAAGCTGAAACTTGAAGTAAGCCAGATAAATTATGAGGCTGAGTGAGAATGTGAGTAGTCTAGACATGAAAGACTTATTGCATGAATTTAGATAGAAAACATTGAGAGAATATCCAGCAATATTTATATCTGGGCTGACAATGTTGTTCAGGTGTGTCCTACTCTGTAGTTTGACATTTCCTTCTCCAGCTCATTTTACAGATGTGGAAATTGAGGCAAACAGTGTTAACTGACCTGCCCAGGTTCACACAGCTAGAAAGAGTATTAGACTAGATTTGAACTCAGGAGAATGAATTTTCCTGGCTCCAAGCCCAGCAATATATCCAATGTATCACCTGGACAGACAGTATAGTTGGGCAAAATGGGCTCAGATTTGGAACAGAAGAGTAGACTGGATTACCTTTGGGAAATTGCAAAGCTCCTTTCCTATGGAAATAAAGGTTCATCCTTTTAATACTAACATTCTATGTGTTTTGCTACGTGGCTTTAAGACATGGAAAACAACTTTCTCCAAAGAATTAAAAATGAAGGTCATTCAGAGAGCAATGAAGTTGCAGCAGATAACCAGTGAAGAATTTGGAAGAAGAGTGGGAATCAAAATATGTTATCAGGGAAATATACATGGGATGAAGAGAAGATAAACTATTCATGTGGCAAGACAGTCACCACTCCTCCTACCCATATGTACTCCAAGGTGGCTCTAGGATAAAAATACATGATCCTTTCTTTGGCTTTGAAATCCTTTTATTAACTGCCCCCTTCTTGACTTTCATGTTACTTCTTTTTCCCCTCAATGTACTCCACAAAAAAGTGAAATTAGCCTCCTCGCTGTTCTTCCTATATAATACTCTACCTTCCACCATTGCACCTTTTTCTTTGCTTGTCTCCCCATATCTGGAGTTTTCTCTTTCTCTTCCTCTCTACTTCCTGACTTCCTTCAGATTGCAGCTAAAACCCCACTGGTGGTCTATGAGGAAACCTTTCCTTACCCCCTTTAATAGTAGTGCCTTCCCTCTGAGATTATTTCTAATTTATTCTGTATAAATCTTATTTTGATGCCGCTATTGTATAGATGTTGTCTCCCTCTCATCATCAGGGCAAGATTTTTTTTTTTTTGCTTTTCTTTGCATCCGCAGCCCTTAGCCCAGCCCTTGGCACATAGTAGGTACTCACTAAATGCTCATCGAAGAATTAAGAAAGATGTAAGGAGATTTCGTGCCAAATAGGTATTAGACTTACACTGCTTGACCCCCTACAATCAGAACTGGAAGCAATAGATAGAAATTATAAAATGAAACATTTGAGTTCATAGCAATTTGAGTTTCTAGAACTTCCTTGGAATTCGAGTTATCCAGATTTGTAATCAGCTACCTTGTGTCCTCCAAAGCAGAGCGTGAATGATCTCTCCTGTTCAGGTATGGTCCGGGCAGGAATGGTTGCTGCTGCCTCTACCAGCTCTGACATTCTGTCTTTGTAATTCATCAGGTTACCTGGAGCTAGCAGATCAATTCAGAACAGAAACTTTTGATAAAATCTGAATACCCTAGTCCATCTCTATGAAGACAGTATAACTTCCCCAGCCATTCACAGAATAAATTAGGTCTATTTCAAGCTCAAAGCAAATTGGAATTTTCAGGCTATATTGGCCTAATGGAGGATCATTGTTTACTTGAAACCCCTTAGCTACTGGAAGTCTATCACTGGCAACTTAATCATTGCCATTAATAGTTGTATGTAATCAATCCTGCTATAATGCTTGTTTTAAAAAATGTGAATTTGTTCCTTGAATATATTAAGGAATCATTAATAAGTTAATATGTTAGGAAATCATTTAAGCATAACATAAATTTCGGGTTTGCTTATTGTCAAAAAAACAATGAAAGAACACTGAAAATGACACAATAGTAATAACTCAGTCAGTAACCTTTCAAATGCCCTACAAGCAAGCTTCAGGTCTTTTTCAAGGTAGTATCATATTGTGTCTCTTCTGGCGAAATAGGAGCTGTAGACTGAGGAGGGCTGATCTGCCCCTCCTGCATCCCCTATCGTGGCCCTCTCACCTATAGTACTTGACTTTGCCAGTCCTCCCTTTTGGGAACAGAGTTCCAAGCTGAGCAGCAGCCTAAGGCCATGAATACCATTGCTATTTATTGAAGTATTTATGTATTTCTTAACTATTTAACATGTATAAAAATGTGTCACCATTTTTATTAGTTTCCTATATTTTTTATATGTCACTAATGAAGTTTTTGAGTGTTGTACACGTCACCCCATTTTCCCCATAAGCTTTGTGGTTTTTAATTGCATTATTTTGCATAGCAAGGTGATTTTTTGGAGCTCATATGTCATATTATGGCAGAATTAACTGTATGTTTTTCTCTCCTTGCTGTTGCCATTATCTGTCCTAGGTATTTGTTATGTTCAGAATAGTTCAGCTAAAACTTAAAACAAATATCTTAATTGCCACAAGTGTGGAAACTAATCATTCAAGCACTTTGCTGTTAATAATGTAGTTTAGATTTTTTTTTTAACTGAATTGAGGTCACTTGTTAATGTGACTTGCAATTACTGCAACAACTGTTATTTGATAGACTTTCAAAATATGTGAGGTTTTTTCTCTTGACAACTTAATTTTTTTCTATTAGCTTCATATTCTCTCCATTAAGTAGTAAATTTTAGCCTCACTAAATTGAACTCTTGACATGTTATAGGAACAAGTATGTGTTTGAAGATGCTAGATTGGTCTTGATCCAGGAGGAACAACCCTATGATGTTCTTTTAAAAAAAATCTGTTTCATTGGGTGCTAACACTCCTCATACCCCGACAAGCTCCTGCATCATACTGTAACTATGCATCAAAGAAGAAACATTCTCCAAGTAGAGACAGTGATGTTGAACATTCACACCAGACAATGTCCTCCTCTCCTTCTCCCCCTATACTAAGGAATCTGTCAGATCTTATTCTGTCTTTGAAAAAGTGCCTTGAATGTCATTAAGTCTGGCTGCACTCTAGACATCACATGCAAGGTTGTGGATGCCTTCAAGTGAAAACAGACTAATTCATAAGAACCTATTTTCAAATTCTAAAAAGGCAGTGCCCTTTTGGCTCTCTGTGATGGAGCTCAGTATTCTATTCATAATAAAATAATATGATCTTATTTCTTCATACAGTGTTAAACTCTGCATAGCACTTTTACATCCATTATCTTGTTTAACCCTCACAATAACATATATCCCAAATTTAATCTTAAAAAAGAATGACTTATCACTACTGAGCCACCTCCATAGGAATGATGCCCTTTTTTTTTTAACATTTCTGGAGTGATGATAATAGGTTTTCAATTGTGGTATCCTTTCTCCCAGCAAGCAATGTGGTACAGTGGAAAGAGACTGAGATTTGGAATCGGACTACTTGGATTGTAATCTCAGCCCTACTGCCTGCAGCACATGGTACATACAGTAAGAGTAAGATAGCTAGGTGGCACAATGAGTGCTTTTCAAACCTTCACGTACTATAGAAATGCTATATTGTTATTATTATCATCATCATTATTGTTAATTTTGGGCAAGTCACTTTACCTTTCTTGCTTCAGTTTCTTCATCTATAAAAATAATAGGGTTGGACTAGTTATCCTGAAAAGTCCTTTCCAGTTCTAAATCTATGATCTTATGGCCATACACTCTCTTTAACAAATGAAATGCATTTACAAGGCAAATGAACCAACAGGTATAATCTGTAGTCATATACCAGTTTTTGTATTTCTTAGGGCAGTGCTTTAAGCACCTGAGCTGACCAGCCCCTGGGCAAAGTAACATGGACTAATCTAAGGAAATGTATAGTTCTTTTTTTTAAGCAGTCATCCAATTGTTTAACAAATATATTAATTCCCTCTGATGCATAATGCATTATGCTAGACACTGAGGAAATTTTAAAAATAAAGAGTAGTCCCTGCCTTTAAAGAGCATACAATCTAGTGGAGAGATGGTATAAAATTCATTGAATCTGAATTTACTGACAGTAAATTGATCATTAATTCTTTAAAGTTCTTTAAATCACACTAGTAGGTCATTAGCATAAAGCTTTTAAAAATCCTGTTGAATCCTTTTTTGGTGTCTTTGAAGTTTGATTTCTGAAAGCACAGCACCACAGTTGTCCAGAAATGGCTGCTGAAAGAGAAGGGTGTATACAAAGCAGAGACAATTTTCTTACCACTTTAATGATAGTCAGTGTTGAAGCATCACTCATTTGATGTCATTTATAAATGTCAGTGGATCTCTCCCCAAACACCATCCTTTCAAAAATCATCTGCAATGCAAGAACCCTGGCTTCCTCACTGTTCCTCACACACAACATTCCATCTTCCAACTCTAAGCATTTCCCTGGCTGTCTCCCCTACCTGGGATTCTTTGCTTTCTCATCCCCAGGTCCTAACATCTCTGCCTTCTTTTAAGTCTCAGATAGTCACACCTTATGCAAGAAGCCCTTCCCAATCTCTTTTAATGTTTGTGCCTTCCCTCTAATTGGTTATCTCCAATTGAGCCTGTATATAGCTTGTTTGTACATTCTTTTTTGCATATCTTCCTCATTAGACTGTGAGCTCCTTGAGAATAGGGATTGTCTTTTGCCTTTCTTTCTATCCCCAGAAGCTAAGCATCATTGCCCGGGCATAAAGTAGGTACTTACCAATACTTATTGATGCTGACTTGATGACTAACTATGCTGGTTCCCCTCTTAGCAGTCATTCTTTATAAATGCTACTTTTTTCTCACATCTTAAATCTAACATCCAGGACAGGGATGGCCAATTTCTTGGGGTTGTTTTCTACCAACTACTTATACATAAGCTACTAAAAACTTTAAATTAATTAGCCTTAATTTCTGAATTACATAGGTAGGCTAATGTTACTCAAAGAGAGGTCCAAGATGCCCAGCTAAGATGGCTTATGAGGACACGATGGAGCAGCAGTGTGGTGTAGTGATTAAAGGACTGACCTTGAGATCAAGAAGACTTAGATTTGAAGGTCTCCCTTGAGCAGTGTATGTCCATGGACCAATAACCTAACTTTTCTTTGGGGCTCAATTTCCTTATCTGTAAAACAAAGATAAGCATATAAAAATTGTAGTAACTATTTCATATCATTGTTGTAAAGATAAATGCATAGTGTATGACACATAGTAGGTACTTAATAAATGTTTATTAATCAAAATGAAATAATGTATATGAAGCATTTTATAAACCTTAAAGCATTATATGAGCCAGTTATTATTTCAGGAGTAATTTAAATCTATTAAACAGAAAGCACAGCACTAGGGAGGAAGAAAAGGGAAACTGACTTTTAAAGAATTATGCAATATTAAATAAAATTATAAAAGAATATAAGTATTTAGCATTTAAAACTTTTTTTCCTACATATGATCCCAATAGTAATAGCTCCTGAAGAAACAGTAGCCTGTGTCTTTAGAAATGATCTCAATCCCCTTAGCATTACATTATATAGATTTTGTGGGAATAGATAACATTCATTCTACTAGAAAAAATTCCTGCCATTAAGGAGAATCATACAGCCAAAATTTAAAACAAGGCAGGTATTAATACTCTTCTTGTCTTTTTTTTCCCTGTGAGAAATAGAAAAATATTAATAAGACTTGATTGACAAGAGTTTATTTCCTTTATGAACATCATGGCATAAACTAAGGCAAAGGCTTATTTTTGTTATCTTAACCTTGACTCAGTTTCAGTTAAAATATTTTTTCCAGTGTTTCTTATGAATCCAGGGACAACATGGAAGTTTCTTCCAGACCTAATTTAGTATCTTAAATTCCCATGTTTTATAATCTCACTGGGGTTTTGTGAAGATAATGAGATGATGTTTTTAAAGTGCCCTGAGACCTCTGGATGAAATATGATATATAAGTAGACTATTGTTATTAGATAGTGAAATAGTCTAGTGAATAAAATGTCTTCCTCAGGTATCAAAGGTAATGAGTTCAAATCCATTGAGAGGCCTATTTTTTATTAGAAAATCTTCATATATTTTCTTCTCAAAATGTCAAATGGATGACTTCACTTTTGGCACTTAATTATGTGCCTCAAGTTAAAGTGCTCCAGGTATCAAAAATTTTAAGAGTTTTCTCCTTTATTTGAGCTTAAAAATTATTCCTATGCTTATTTGTAAGAGCATAATTATACAAATATACAAACATGGGAATCATCTAATGGCAAACTTCTAAGGCAATTTGGTAAAGGTCTCTTTTTCTAGATTTTGGCAAGAAGATAAAGAAAAAATGTTTACACAATTAGGAAGTAATACTTTGCATAAGTGGCTATTCATTAAGAGCCAGTAAGAAATCACTTGGAAAATGTGAGCATATGCAGTGCAAATTAGGAAGGGTGGGTTAAGTGTATTCCAAACCACTAATGGAATTAGCTAATGAATTTATTAAAGAATTTACATTTACCTTATTTTTTAAAAGTCATGAACATTGAAATCACCAGTTAAATAGAATGTGTGATAGTAATTACCAAATAGGAAAAAAGATTCTAGAACTAATTTCAATTTCTAATTTTAAAAATTAGAAAAGATATGTTGAAGTACAAATCTGTAAACCTCAAGTACATTCAATTCAATAATTATTCCATAGTTTGGGACTGTGCCAGGAGTTCTAGAGATTCAAAAAATAAGATAACCTGATCTCACAGTGCTTACAATTTAGTAGGAAGACATAAAGTAGTTACACAAATAATTATAATTTTAAATGGGTCATGATAAATTTTATAAGGAAAATATAAATAATGTGCTATTTACCTTCACAGGAGAAAAGACCACATATAATGTAATTTGGAAATAGGATGGGGAGAGAAAGGGAATAATGAAAAAAAAATCATCATCTATCTTCCATTCAACTATTACTGATTCTATCAAAGCACAGTAAAGTATAGTGTCATTCTTTTACTTAAGGAGCTCCAGTAGTAGAGAACAATTTAGAACTATATACAAAGGGCTATGCAGCTGTGCATATCATTTGACACAGCAATACCACTACTAGGTTTGTATATGAAATGTATATGAATTGTATATGAATGTATATGAAAGTATTAATAGTAGCTCTTTTTGTGGTGTTAAAGAATTGGAAATCAAGGGGCTGTCCATCAATTGGGGGATGGCCGAACAAATTATGGTACGTGATTATGATGGAATACTATTATGCTATTAGAAGTGATAAGCATGATGAGGTCAGAAAAATCTGAGAAGACTTGCATGAAGTGATACAAAATAAAGGGAGCAGGATCAGGAGAGCATTGTACATATTGTAACGATAATCAAATGTAAAAGACTTAGCAACTGATCAAGACAAATAATCTTTATCAATTCCAAAGGATACATGATGAAAAATGCTACCTCTAGAAAAAGAAATGATGAACTCAATATAGACTGGAGCATATTTTTAAGCTTTCTTTATTTTTCCTGTTTGCATGCATGTGTCTTTTCCTCTTGTAAAATGGCTAATATGGAAATGTGTTTTGCATGCCTTCAAAGTATAATCAATATCTTCTCAAGAGATAAAAGAGGGGTGAAAAGGAGGGAGAAAATGTGGAACTCAAATTTTTAGAAAAAGAATGTTTAAAAATTTTTACATTTAATTGGGAAATATTTAATGAAATAAAAATATATTTGGGAAGGGACAAAAGACACTCTAGTAGCTAACTACCTATATTAACACTCCTTAAAATCAAATACTAACTCCTCCATTTACCATTTAAAGACCTTTATAATCTGACTCAGTGCCTCCTTTCCAGGCTTTTGTCATATTACTCCCTTTCCCACACTTAAGTTATAACCAATCTGACTTATTTATACTACATTCTCTCTCCTTTCTCAGTACCTTAGTATGTTTTACCTTGTACCTAGAATGCATTTCTTTCCCACTTCCATCTCGTAGAATTATCTTTCCTTTAAAACCCTATTCATATCCCAGCTCTTACAAGAAGTCTTTTCTGATTTTCCCACTCCCTTAGTGCTCTCCCCATTCCCTCAGAAGGATTACCTTGTATGTATTTAATATTATAGATATACAAGTTGTTTTCCCCAAAAGGATATAAAGTTTTATGAGATATTTTTAAATTTTTGTTCCTATACCCCCCAGCACCCAGCACAGTGACTACCACATAGTAGGTGCTTAATAAGTACTTATTCATTCAGTAAATGAAAGGATTTGAGATTATTCATAGGGACAGGACATACTAAGTGAGCAGAAAGTATGTGAAATTATGATTCAATGTATATTCAAGAAACAGAAAGCTGTCCAATTTGGTTGGGGACAACATACATGGGATAGAACCTTTGACTTTAAGGCAGAATTTAATTCATTTCAGAATATATTTATTAATCCTCTACTATATATATGGACTTTGTGGATAAAAAGTAAAAACCAAGGAAAGTAGAATGACACATTGGAAAGCTAAACTGTAGAGAAAGTAGGAGTAGTTTCCTCATCTGGGAGTTCCCAATAGT
This sequence comes from Gracilinanus agilis, assembly GCF_016433145.1. Classification (NCBI taxonomy): domain Eukaryota; kingdom Metazoa; phylum Chordata; class Mammalia; order Didelphimorphia; family Didelphidae; genus Gracilinanus; species Gracilinanus agilis. The sequence continues at coordinate 536,194,310 of NC_058131.1, forward strand.
ATTGAAATCTCAAGTCCAGTTCCCATATCTAATGAAAGCCTAGTTGAGGTTAAATAAGATGAATTGTTTTTGTGACTTTTCAGCAGGGAATCCTTGCCTTGTCATGGCAAGATAAGTAAACACTGGAATGTGCTCAGAATTGGCAAAGGCAAGAAATAATCGCAGATTTAAGAGCACAAAGGGTTATAGTTAGCAAAATGGCGAAATAAACTTTATATAACTATAACGTATTTGATACATGGTGAGTTGATTGAGGTTAGATAGTTATGGACTGAGAAAACTGGAAGTTTTAAGGAAGAAAAGGTTCGCTGAGCCTTAGGGAGACAAGAGAAGTGGATCAGCAGATGGTTGTGATCAAAGACAAAAGTATCAGAGCCTCAGATCTTAGAGGCAAAGCAGATCCCAAGTCTATGGTGCAGTTGAACCATCATAGAATTCAAGTGTGCTGGAAGCACATAAGGTCATTGTGCTTGGGAAGTTGAAAAAGGAAGGACTAAATTAATAGGATCATCAGCTTGGATGGTAAAGTACTAGTCAAATCTGCAGCCATGTTTTCCACTGAGCCTTTTTTGCACAATTCTATTCCACTTCACTATAAAAATATATATTGTACTCATTTCTCTTATGCCAATATTCTTTAAATAAAAACTATTTTCCTTCATATGTTTATACATTTCTTTTCCTTATAATTTCCATTCTTTCTAGTAATTTAAGTAATTTTTGTTTTGTTTTTGGACTAGACATGATTTCAGTAGGAAAAAGAATTGCTGGTAATGGAATTCCCTGTAGTAATACAGATTTGCAGCTACTTTGCAACTTAAAGAGGTTCCTAAGGTTCTGATAAGTTAAATGACTTGCCTAGTAACATATGGGCAGTAGAGAGAAGGGGCAAGACTTCAACCCACACCTTTCCAACTTTAAGGCTGACTTTCTAGCCATTACTTCATATTGTCTTTCAGCTGAAGTTAGAAAATGTTGACTTTTTCATGCCTAAGTCTGTATAACCCATCTTATGAATTATCAAGGTTTACTAGGCTTTCTATGCATTGCATCTACATCTCTGTGTATTTGTAACATTGCTCTGAATTGGCTTATTTCAAATATTACTTGGCTGAGGAGTTAAAGAAATGAATTAAATATTAATCTAATAAATAATTAGATCATGGATCTAATTATTAGGAAAAGTGAATGAACTTTTGGGATTGGCTAAGCCATATTCAAATATAGTATTTTATTAATGATTGTTTTTAGGTGTTTCATAGGCCATTAGGATAGATAAATTTGTTCAATAGCACTAAAAAAAAGCACATCAACATGAGTAATGCAAACAAGTTTCCAGAAGAGTAAAAAATTCACCTTGGGCTAACCAAAAGAGCACAATATATCTTTAAGAGAAGGAGAGACTTCATAAGCCTTAAAGCCAAAAGAAACATCCAAGTAATACTAGACAGCAAATTAGCTTAATATTTTCTATTCAGTATGACAGCAAAAAGAGCAGTATGATTATGGACAACACCATCTCAGGCATAATATAATGTAACACAGAAAAATAAAATCTCTTCTAAAAGGTTTCTGACCTCACAAAAGAAATTTAATTTGGAGTATCTCATTTTTTAAAAATTCTAACCAACTAGATAATCTGAAATTTTATGAAGGTTTCAAATCTGACCACACACCTTCTGATTCAAAACCTGAAGCCAAATGCTGTAAACAATATAACCAAGTTCCAGAAACCACCTGGGGTTGACATTTTATATAGGTATACTCCATGATGCCAAAACCTCAAATTTTATCACAAAATTTGTGTTATTAGTTCCTCTATCTGGTCTTCTGATAGTCTATTATTCCATTCTACCCAGATTTTACAATCCCTCTAATTCTAGCCACCAAGCTAGAATCTTTTGATTCTCTACTATAATCTCACCATTCATCATCTACATATTTTCATCACTTGGTAACCTCCACTGACTGATTTTTTAATTCCTATTATAGAACTGCTGAATGACAGAAGGAAAAGTCATAAAATCAAGCTGATTTCACCCAATCCAAATTAGCGATCCATAACTTTTAGCCGAACCTTTTTGTTACTCAATAATCTTTCCTGATTGCTAAACTCATCCTCCACAACTGTTCCATATGTTTTCCTTTCTTCTCAAATCTCCAGTATACCTTCAGCTTAGAGAGGGCTATTTAGCTTCCTGCTTCATCAATAAGAGTTAGAATCCCCAATATGAATATTCTCATATTCTCTGATTTTAAATCTTTTTCATGTTTGCATACTCTTTTTTTTCTCCAGTCAAAAACAAAGATCTATATAACTCACTGAAGTTAATAATTTACCTCTCACCTTTGACTCTCCTGGACTGCTTCCTTGTTGATTATATAATGTTTTACTTTAAATCTTTCTTAATTCAGATGAGTTGCCTATCTCAAGAACCTTTAAATATATATTTACAAAGATATCACTTATTAGTACCCATTATGTACTGCCATTTAACATGAAAATATTTGGGAGGGTGGAAGATTTTTTTAAAGTAATGTTCAATTGGTGGCATAGGCCATCAGCCACATTGAAATGACCTTAGAATAACACTATCTAACTCATAGATGAAGCTTGGATCCTCATCTGGTTAATTATTCGATTGGTCTTTTATTTGTCAGATTAATAAAAAAAAGATTATTCTCCAAACCATTGCAATTTTTTGTTCTGCAATAATAGAATAAATTGACATGTCCAATGAGAGGAAAATTGACCCAGGACATAAATTCAAATTCTATCAAGATAATAAGAAAGCTTTCTGCAGTTAGCTTGAGTAATATCTATTGCATAGACACATAGTGTTAGTTAGTTAGGTACCTGAAGCAGAGCTAAAAACTTGCTACCAACTTTTCATAATGTTAAATATTTTAATAGGGTTTTAAGTCTTTAAGAAACACTTAAAAGAAATATCACCGTGTTTATAACTATTGGATTTAGGTCATTTATCAAGAAAACCTTTGGGTAAACATATTCGTTAGCCCTCATTTATCTTCAGTTTCTTTTACTATATTGATTCTTAAACAGATGGATGATTGAGAACACGGAACTATGATTCAGAATAGCAGGTCTTTTGGGGAAGTGGAGGAAAGTTCTTAGGCAAGATTAATGGATAATCTTTCTTTTATGTTAATATTTATTCACAAGCCATTTTGTCAGAATAGCTCATGCCTCTCTTACACATAGGCAAAATGATACCACCTTGTTTCTGATTTTTGTGTTTTCCAACACAGAACTAAGAATACTTTTACATCCTTTTGTATATCTCATATAGCATAGACCCAAGATGCATCTAGAGAACTGTTATAAAATAGAGTTGCAAATTGGCTTGCAAACAAATTTTGCTTAAGGCAGAAACCATAAATTAAAGCAAAAATCATCTTAACATCATGTTAACTTTTTCCCCTCATTTCTTGTACAATCAAGAGGAAAGTAGGTCAAGGAAATTTAGGATATTTTAGTATATGTACAGTATTGTATTGTTTGCCAGGACCTAATTTACAATTACAGAGCTCCATGAATATTGAAATGCTTCGACTCCCCATTATAAATGTATGTGGCAGTTTGGTTGTTGATCAGTTTATGAAGTTAATGCAAATGGAACTGTCTTCCTGTCAGCATTTGAAATCTATAATGCAGTCATGTTGTATATTCAGGGACAGGCCATTGACAGTCAATTAACAAGTTTGATTGGTATGTCAACTCATTCTTTTGAATTGTTAATAGTATGTTAATAGCATTCATTTCTTTGTGCAGTCCCATTTGCAGCTTCACAGCTACAGCTATTTTTTATAATTCTGAGTAACCTAAAATAGTGCCTTAATAATAGATTATTAAACACCTGTCTGGTGTAGCTTAGGGAGGTTTTTCTAGACTGGGAGTTTGCAGTGGATCCCTTTGATATTCAAATCAACAAATGATAGCCTTTTTATTCAAAACGTAAGTTCTTTTGATGGTTAGCTTGTTAAGAAATATTCAGCTCTAGTCTGACCTGATCTGGTTTCCCATGGAAAAGATCTGATGCCGTTTGAAGGTTCATAAATGGAATGCCAATGACAATTTGTTGTTGACGTTTTGCTGCCTCAGCCTTCAGATGCTTGGGTTGATGTGCCGCTTTAGCTTCACCAAATAATCCTTGCAGGTAAATGATCTTCTGATTGATCAGATAGTTTCAAAGCAAGGAATGCTCATCTGTGGTCTCTAGGCATGGATTTTTAGACTTGGAGGGGTACTTAAAAAGATGCATCAAAGTTGACAGATGATTCTTGAGGCTCCGAATGATGGGAGACAGCAGAATTATGGGAATATTTTTAAGTGAATAACATATTACTGAGAGTTTTGAAGTCCTTCAAAGGTCTATCAAATCATTTCCCCATAGCAGATTTATTTCTAGTGTGGTGGGGGTTTTTGTTGTTGTTGTTTTGTCTGTGTGCACAGGTTTACCCTCACTTTCCTAGGGAAGTGGATGAGACATTAAACATTTTATTCCCTAATGGCACTTTGGGGTAAGATTGTGAGTTGATTTGCACAGTCATGTTTTATTCATGCAACTCTTGTACACCAGAATACAAGAATCTGCTATATCTCTAGTCTAACAAAAATAAGCTTATACCAAAAAACACATTCAAATTTTATTCATATTTGCCCTCTTTTATACTTCATAATATGATGCTTTATAGGTAGAGCTCATGACCTGCTCTTTGTATGGACCCTTATTGGCAGGAGGTATTTGTTTTAACATCTAACAAAAAAAAAATCCCAAGAGTTTTGTTTAAACATTTTATTTTTGAGTTGATCTGTTCTACTAAACCAGTAAATTAAAAGACCATTGTATGAACCTTTAATTTCCCATCAGCGTAGAGAATATTTGGTGTAGAAACCCCTTCTACCCATACAGATCAACCACTCATACAACTTGAAGAATTCTAAAATCATAGAATTTGGAGCTTGGGCTAGAAGGAACTCTAATGATAATCCAGTCCTACCTCCTTATTTTACAAGATAAGAAGGTGAACCCTAGAGATAAATAATATCATAAAGCTTATGATTAAAGTCATACAACTTATTAGAAGCAGAATTATGATTAGAATGACAGTCTACTGACTCCTAGACCAGATTTCTTTCTCTTATACTAAACTGCCTCTAGAAAAGCATTAGTTCATATGGACATGAGTAAATATTTGCCCCATTCTATACTTTTCACCTTTGCAAATAAGAAATTGGTAATGTACATCATCATACAATCAAAATGCTATGAGCCTTAGTGTTGCTTACAATTACAAAAAAAATTTAGTAACATTATACATGAGTTTGTTTTAGTAATCAACATCTTCCCAAAATTGAAGAGTGTTTATTATTTTAAAGGAAAAGAAAATGTCTCAATGAGAGGATATTATTTTCTTTTTTTTTAGATATTGTTCTTTGAGAATGGGTATGGAAGAGAATTGATTCAATTCCATGCAGAGCAGTATGTTTAATTATGAGTTTAATTTAATCTCTAATACAAAGTTTAGGTAGGAAAGAGCCCCAACCCTCAGGAGCTACAGTCTAGTAGCACCTGTGTCAACTAGCTATAAAACAAAGTAATATATGACAAGTGAAAATCAAAGCTCTCTATTAGGCTAAGGTAGAAAAGATCATGACTGAAGCTAATGATGCCGGGGAGCAATCAGAAAAGGTCCTTGGGAGAGGTAGCATCTATTTTTGACTTAAATATAGGCAAAAATTCCAAAGGCAATGATTGGAGTGGGGAGAGGAAAGACCTTTTCAAACATAAGAAACTGCATGAGCAGAGACAGAAGCAGGAAAATGCAGAGTTTATTTAGACATAGAGCAATATGATATGGCTTTGGTATAGATTGTGAAGAAGCAGCTAAGCAATGCAATAATTAGTGTGCCAGGTTTGGAGTTAGGAAAACTCATCTTTCTGGTTTCAAATCTAACCTCAGACACTTCCTAACTTTGTGACCCAGTCATTTAACCCTTTTTGCCTCAGTTCCTCATATGTAATATAAGCTAAAGAAGGAAATGTCAACCTACTGGAATCTTTACCAAGATAACCCCAAATAGCATCACAAAGAGTCAGACATGACTGAAACTACTGAATGACAGCAACATAGACTGTGTAGTGGAGATTAGTTTGAAATAAGAATGGAAAGGAAGGTCAGTATCAGAGTCTGGAGATCTTTAAATATCAGATAAAGTTGTCTTCACATTACTTAGTAAGCAATAGGGAATCCCTGAAGATGTTGAAGAGAAGAATATAGGACCAATTCTATTACTCTGGTAGTGGTAAACATTGATCAGAGTGGGGAAGACAATCAAGACCAAATGGTGGTGTCCCTGAAGCCAAGGGATGATATATTATCCTAAAGGAAAGAGGCAGCAGTGGTATCAAAAGTATCAAACAAATTGAGGAGAATAAGGGTTTTAAAAAACAAATTAGATTTGTTCATTAGAGATATTTGATAAAATATTTTTTAGTAAAGTAGATGCGAGGCAGAAGCCAGTTTTAAAGGAGATAAGAAAGTGAGGAAGTAGAGACTTCAAATGTAAATAACTTTTTCAAGTCTGACAGTGAATAGTCCTAGTCGTAATCATAATCATAACTGACATTTATGTGACACTTTAGGGCTTATAAAGTATCTCACAACTTCTCACCTTCAATCCTTACATTGCTGTGAAATAAGTACTATAGATAGGATTATTGCAATTTTTTTATCTAAGGAGCTCATATAGAGGACAGCAATAATAAGAATATGCAATAATGTGTTTATAGTTGCACGGCTAATAAATGAGGAGAGGGTATTTGAACTCAGATCTCTTTGGACTACAAGTCCAGTTCTCTTTTCAGGATACTAAAATACTTTATTGAAGAGGAGAAAGATCAACCAATAACTAACAGTGTTAAGGAAGACTTTTTTCTTTGCGATCTAGGAAGAACTGAACATGCTTGTAAGCAAATGAAGAGAAAACACTGAAGAGGAAACAACTAGATGTACATGGCCTCAGACCCATACTTCATAATTAGCTTTCTCGGCAGTATAAAAAGGAATCCAATTGGTTCAACTGTATCATTACATTGGTCTCAGTCTAACTACCTCTAACAAGGTGGATAGCTAATAAAACCAAAGTTTTAGTTTACAGCAGTCCAGCTTCACTTTTGTAACAAATAAAATTAATATAGAAGGAAATATTTTAAAATATTAGGGTTTTATTGTAATCCATATTGATAAATTAAAAAAACACACGTGCTAAGATCTAATTCAAATGCCCCGCCATTCTTCCCCCTGGCTGCTTCATAGGAAAGAGAGTGTCCCAATCAAGTTCTGAGTCTTTATACCTCTGTCTACGTAATCACACTTCCTGCTCACCTATATTACGTAAGAGGAATCATGGAAAATGTAGTTTTCAAGTCCCCTAAACATCCACAGGAAGTGTAGACCAGAGACCTCAGATCCGTTTAAGGACTTCAAGATCCGTTCAAGGAACCCCAGATTTCTAATATCACATTCCCCTCTGAGGTCCGGAGGAAAGACTGGTCTTCCCGAATGGATCTTGTAAACATAGTCAACTTTTAAATTATAGGAATTTGGGGATAAAAGAAAAGAGGACAAAACATTGATCCAATGATTGCTAGCCACATTGACAAAAAGCCAATTGGGGGCAGTTGCCTTTGGCATAAGAGTGTACATTCAAAACAAATGCATGGCTGAGTTATGGGGTTGTATGAAATCAGTTGGCAAAAGAATTAATAAAAATAAAATCCAAGTAAAAGAGAAAAATTAACTTGTGAATGAAATGTAAAATGTCAGTCTTATGTGCAAAAAATGTAAGGAAAAATAAATTTATAATAGGTCCTTGAATCAAGGTCCAATTAAAGTGATTTAAGCAGTTTGCAATTACCCATTCAGGAGCCAGGACTACAGAAAATTGCCATTCTATATATAAGAGAAATAACAGGACCAAATTTGTGTGAAAGGGAGGTGTCTCTCCCTGGTCTGATTTTCCTGCACCTTCTCAGGGATGAGCCATGATAGCCAATCTTAAGTGCTTGGCTAGGGATGAAGCTCAAGGGAAGTCTGGCCTCTAACATATGTCAGAAAAGCTGCAACCCCAAATTTCAAACACTATTTTCAAGCCTTCCAGTATTGGCATAGAACTTCCTCAGTCAACTAGATTGGGATGGTCTGCATGACCTTTTGCTCCTTGGCACTGCAGGTTCCCAGTCGATCTCTATGACCTTGTGGCACTTTTCAGCACTGGTTAGTGGCTCTTAAGTTCCCTTCTCCTGCAATCAGAAAGACATTAATCACAGTCCCATAATATTTACCAATAATCGGCACGTTACCATAGTCTAAGGCTTTTGGGGTATGCATTAATATTATAGCAAATATATATTTATATTAAACTTATATTACTGTAAAATCAAAAAAGGATTAAAATTGATTATATATACTTTCAGTACAAAAATGAGAAAAAGGAAAAGAGTCAATTGTTCTATTTAAAAAATTAAAAGGAAAAACAATAAGAAAATTAAAAATTCAGGAGAAATACAATGTTTTCAAGTATAAAAATGAGGGAGAAAAAAACACACATTGTATTGCACATACAAGGAAAAAAATAAAAGAATATTTTAAAAATCAAAAATATATAGCTTAGAATTAGAGAAAGGTTTTTCACCCAAAAATGAGATCCATTTCCTGTTAAGCTTTTCCATGAACTGCTGTGAGTGTAAATGGCTTTTATAAAATAGCAGATTCTTAATGCACATTCAAATAAATTACCAAATTTCCAATAACACATTTAAAGACAATAGCAAACAAACCCATTATTATAACCACTTGCTATGATGTTTAAAAAATGTATACTTGTCAGAAATTCAATAGGTATAGTAAATCATTCAGCCTTGGCTGAGATTTTTTTTTTTAACAAACTCTATTAATGTCTCCATGGCAATTGTGGGGCAGAGCCTAAAAAAGAAATCTGATAAAAAAAAAAAAAAACTTCTGGGTCTAAATTATCACCAGGAATTCTAGATCCTTCTGATGGGAAAGCAAGGCAAAACATCAAGCATACAGGAGCTCTCCTGGCTTGTATAATATACAAAAGTTTGAGCAGGAAACTTCCATTTGTTTACTCTACCCCTTTAAGACAACATTTTTTATAATAAATATATAAAACCTTATCATTCATACAGAAGGGTACTATGCATCTAAAGTCAATTCTAAAGACCCTTTATAAAATTATAATTTAAATTCTCAAGGCATCATGGTCTTCAAGGTTGTATACAATTATCAAGATCGAATAAAAACTTAAGGCATAGCAATGGGCTTTTACAACTTTAAAAAAATGTGTTTAAGATGTTCACAAATGGTGCAGATAACAGAATTAGATTAATACAGGTAAACTTAAAAAAAATGAAACCTTAAAGAAATCAGGAAATACAATAATATAAGGAATAGATTACAAGTAATGCAGTCAAAAACCCTTTTTACCAATTCTAATAGATTTGTTCACTATTTGGGAGTTCCAATAAAATCATAAACAGAATTAATCTAGCAGCCAAAACTTCAGTAGCTTAAATGATCCAGTGTAACAGAAAAACCAATGTAAAACAACAAAATTAAATAAATAACAATCAGCAAAATACAATAAGATACCAAGACTTTTTTTAAAAAACCCATGCAGTCTTAGGTTTAAAATCCACCTCTGGTCCAATTTAAGTTCCTTCTAACTGAGCTCTGCACTGAGCACAGTGTGGATGGTTCAGAGTCTTGGGCAGTCCCAGTGTTTGGGGTTGGTGAATCCCTCCCCTGAGTTTCAGGCAAGATAATCACAAGGAATAGTTTGAAATAGGCCATGTGGCCCATGCTTGCCATTCTACTTCCTGTTTGAAGAGTAGTTATAGCCACAGGCCTGATAAGAGCTCATTCAAATACCACGCCATTTACCTCTGCCCACCTGGATTGTTCAGCAGGAAAAGAGAGCCTCCCAATCAAGTTCTGAGTCTTTATACCTCTGTCTATGTAATCACACTTCCTGCCCACCTGTATTACATAAGAGGAATCATGGGAAATGTAGTTTTCAAGTCCCCTAAACGTCCACAAGAAGTTTAGACAAGAGACCTCAAGATCTGTTCAAGGATCCCAAATTTCCAATATTACACTTTCAGTCTTTCCATGGTGATGATGGCCATCCCTGCTAACTTCAATTATTTACTACTTTCCTTGATAGTCTGTGTTGATGTCCATTCTGTTTTCCATTTCCTCCTTTTATAAAAAGAATCAGTAGTTTATTTAAACAGGTCAAGTTGAAAATGCTTCAGTTGTACACCATACTTTCAGCACATTGATATCCTTTCTTCTAATTAGATATTGATTTTTATCTTTTCTCTAATAAATTGATGGTCTGACTAGATGAGACTAGACAAAAAATTAATTTGGAATGACTCCCCCATTATGTGGTCATTTCCTATCTATTAGGACATGATTGTTTTCTTTACACATATTTTGTTTATTCAATGATTATTATGTCCAGCATGTCCTGCCTTTCTTCCTAAAGGAAATATTCATAATACATAAAGGAAATAGTGAGCTGAATTCCATTTATAAAATTATATAGTGTTTTTAATGACCCTAAACTTCTCTCTAAAATAAAGACCTACCATTTTAACAGCAATATTCTTCTGGAGTTACTGTATGACTTTGGATCAAAAAATTAAGATTGTAAGTCATCCATGGGCAAATGAGAAATCAATCAGTAAACATTTACTAAGCACCTTCTTTGTACCAGGGACTATAATAGTCAATGGTCATATAAAAAGTGAAACAATTCCTGCTATCAAGCAGCTTACATTGTAATAAGTAATACATAGTGACTAGAATTTTTAATGTGTATTACCACTGATGAACTGCAGAGAAGTGGTGTAAAATATATTGTCAAAAAAACTTTTGACTGGAAAGGAAAACAGTAGTCAGTCGTGATAGTGATAGAGTAAGTTAGACAGCCTTCATATTCCTTCAGTAGATCTGAAGATGCTAATTTTCCCATTAGATGTCTATTTTCCTGTATTGATGAGAGTACCTTAGTCTTTCACAGTTGATCATCATCACAATATTTCTGTTACTATGTACAAAGTTCTAATCATGTCATTTTGATTCAGTTAAAACGTATACATTCTTTTTTAAAAAGACTCTAGAATGTTAAATGGTCAAAGCTTTTACTTCCTATTCTAATAACTTCAACTCTAATGTTTCAATATTGATTAATTCCAACAGTATATAACTTTGAAGTCTTAGACACCATATAATCCTAATACTTTGAGAGAAACTTTGTTCCATTTCACTAAACCTCATAAATTTTCTCCTGGGTCCTATAAATTTTACCTTCTGTAATACTGCCACAACCTTGTTACAGGTCTTCATCACCTCACACCTGAAACATCACAGTAACCTGCTGTTTGGCCTCATTGCCTTGTCTCTTCCCCATACCAGGCCTTCTACTTCTACTTCAGTGATGAGCAAACTTTTTAACTTTTTAACGAGGGAGCCAAAGGAAAGGAAATGCTCATTTTTTTCTAAAGCAATTTTTTTCAAAGTTTCATTGTATTGTATCCTACTCATTAGGAAGATTAGAAATAATGACACGTGGCCAGATAGAACATTTCAGGGGGCTGCATCTGGCCTGTGGGCCATAGTTTGCCCATCACTGGTTTGGTTACTCTTCCCAAGCACAAGTCTAATAATGTCATCCCTCTATTCAGTATGTTCTAATGGTTCCCTTTTACTTCAAAGATAAAATAGAAAATCCTCTGTTTAACTTTTAAAGACCTTCATAACCTGGCCCCTTACTACCTTGTCTGCCTTCTCCCCACCCCATATACTCTGAGATTAAGTGCCATTGGCCTCTTTGCTTTTTCATTCATGACACCCCATCTCCTACCTTCTTGGTATGTGCGATATCTGCAATGTTTTCCCTCCTCATCTCTATCTTTTGACTTTCCTGGCTTCCTTTAAGTCTCAGGTAAAATCCTACCTTCTACAAGATTTTCCTCTATATTTTTCCTATTGTATCTAATTGCTCATTTCTTCCCTCTGCCAATTATTCTTAATTTAGCCTATCTATATCTTATGTGTACATAGTTTTGGGCATTAGACTGTGCACTCTTTGAGAACAAGAGCTAATCTTGTCAAATGGTGAGTTTTGTACATTTTTGATCTGATAAGTAGAAGGTAGCCCCTGGTGTTTATAATCAGACCTTTGCTTTAGGAAAATCACTTTAGCAATTTAGTGGAGGATGGAATAGAGTTGGGAAAGATTTGAAGCAGGGAGACCAATTCGAAGTCATTGGATTAATATTAGCAAAAAGTGATAAGGACCTTTACTAGAGAGGTGGCTATGTGAATAGAGAAAAAAAGACATATACCAGAAATGTTGTAAGGTTAGTAGTTCAGATGAAGTGGATGGGGAAGGGGAACAGGACTACTTATTCCAAAGAAGACTTTATGGACTTATTTGAGTTTAGCAGTAAAAGATTGTTAGTAATTCAGTAGGCAAAGAGGATATTGGGAGTGGGTGCATTTCAGGAACAGTGTGAGAGAAAACACAGGAATGAGAGAGCAGATGTAGTATATATTATAGAGCAGTGGTTCCCAAACTTTTTTGATCTACCATGCCCTTTCCAGAAAAAATATTACTTAGCCCCCTGGAAATTTTTTTTTAATTTTAATAGCAATTAATAGGAAAGATAAAGGCACCTGTGGCCATCACCGCACCTCTGGACTGCTGCAGCACCCACCAGGTGGTGGTGGCGCCCACTTTGGGAATCACTGTTATAGACAGTGAATAATCTACTTTGTACATTCTTGTTTAAGTATATGGAGAAACAATATGAATTATGAGGCAAACTGGAGAGATTAAGTAGCAGTTGATTATGTATAGGACTTTGAATGGCTCTTCAATATTATCATCTTTGCCAGTCCAAGACAGTATCTTCAATATTTCAAAGATTCATGAATGCATTGGTGATGGTATAGATTAAAAGATTTCTATAACTTTGTATTCTGTATAAGTTTCTCTTGTAAAAATTCCTTTTCCTGGGGTTCAAGTTCTGATGATTCTTTCTTTCTGAATTTAGCTAGGCTGGTCCTCAAAGGGTAGACATCCAGTCCATTAATGTTTCCAAACATGAACTCTTTCCAGATTGGTAGTGCCTACCAAAGTTTGTTTTCTGTAGGTATGTCCTTCAAAAACCCAGTTATTACCATTAGAAAAGGACTTCAGCAAATGACAGTATTTTTAATTGATATATGAAATACAGTCTCAAGTTAAAAACCTTAGTCAAAAGTTTATATTATAATGATACATTTAATCTTATTCAGTGATGACAGAAATCTTTGAAGAATTAAAAATGAGTATCAGATTGTAATGGATAGGTGCAAGGAACTGACACATTTAACAAATAAGGAACTTAAAAGAAGAATTGGAGTAATGTAACCAGGAAATATAAAAATCAAAAAGGAAAACAGGTTGATTATGAGTCAAGTACAATGGATAAGAAGTGTACATCTTAAGTCCTCCATTGATATCCTCTTAATTAAAAGAAATAACAAAGATGGCTTACAACAAGCACAAATGTTGTTTTAGGTTGTGTCAGTTTCTCATTTTGCTAGCATCATTGAGTAGACAGTGGAAAAAACTCCTATTGCAAACTTACCCGATGATATGGGCAAATTTGGATGGATTGAGATCTGCGTAATTTAAGGGAATATCCAAATTGTTAAGATTTTAGTATCATAATAACTAAAATAGAACTCATCTCTCATATTGTGATTAATATAAAAAACATAATTAATATTTATCTTTTGACAACTACCTAGAGGAGGCTTAGTATACTCATCTTCTCATGCATATTAACAACTTGATTTGTAACACTGATTTTTCAATAACTATATTATATAAACATTGATTAAATTCCCTATTAATCCTGAATTGAAATAAAACCTCTGTTGACCTTTTTCATGATCTTTTTTATTATGAATTTAATCAGCATTTTCATAGTATCTAACACATAATCAGCCTTGAATAAAATTTTAATAATAATCCATGACTGAATAAATTTGCTTTGGATCTAGTAACTGATTCAAAAATAAATGAATCTTTCAGGGGAAGCAAAAGGCAGCCTATTGCTGAGCAATGGTTCTAAACTTCAAGTCATATGTGTGTCACGAAAAGTTCTGGTGGCCACAGTTTCTCCCCGAATAATCTTCATCTTCTCTCTTTCCATGAAACAGAGTTACAGAGCCTAATCCAACCTGGATAAATTTTGATAACTGGCGGAGAAGTTTAAAAACCTCACAGAAAATTTCCTTTTGTAATTTATATCAAAGAACCCTCAACTTCTTTTTGAATTACTGAAATTTTAAGATACAAAGGTACAAAGATACAAAAATTTTAAGATAAAAAAAATTTTAAGATAAAAAATCTTAATTTAAGATTGCGCTTGAAACATGAGATGCCATGAAGACATTTCTGTTGTCCTGAAACCAAGAATTTATTGAATACTATAAGAAGTTATTTTAAGTCAATAAATCCTTTATTTAATAAAATGTAATTAAAATAACTCTGAAGACCAGAAAGATCATTGATAGATGATAAAAGGTTTTCTATTGTTATTACATATTATATCAATTTATATCTTGGTACAACTTTATCTGAATTTGGTTGCCAGATTATACTGGTACTCAAAGTTGTGCTGATAAATATTTTAACTTATTTTTAAGTTGTATCAGTTTTCTCATTTCCCTAGTATCATCACATAAACCAGAACACAGCTAGAATCACATGTTCAAATTCAGGAATGCTTATAGAGAAGTTGGTGGGTTGCTTTTGTTGTTGTTTTTAACTTTTTTTTTACTCCAAAAATTTGGGAAAAGGTCCATTACCTCTTTATAATAAATACTCTACACTACACTTAAGACTCACACAGTAACTTCTTGTGGCCTATAAGATGAATACAGTATCCTTAACCTGGCATTACAGACCTTATGCAAACTGATTCTCATTCATATTTCCAGCCTTATTTCATAGTATTCTCCTTCATGCATTCTACATTCCAGCCAAACTACTAGCTATTATCCAAACTCTCATATTATTTCTGTCATTCCCATGCATTCACACAAGCTCTTCTACATACCTGGCATATAACCCAACCTCACCTCTAGCTATCTGAATCTGAATCTTCCTGTAAGGATCAACTCAGGTTCCTGAAAAAGCCTTTCCTAAGGCTCTCCTTTGTCAGTGCAATCCTTCTCTGTTTTCCATGTAGCATACTCATTTCAGTATATGCTATGTTTCTCCAGTAGAATTGTCTTCTTTGAGGACACTCACCATTTCTTTTTTTTTTACTTTGTCCCCTTAGTATCAAATACAATGAGTGTCACATAGTAAGTTCTTGATAAAGTATTCACATTCTTAATTTTAAACCCTTAGCTTCCATCTTGGAATATCAATTCCAAGGCAGATGTGTGGTAAGGACTAAGCAATGGAAATTAAGTGACTTGCTCAGGGTCTCAAAGCTAGGAAATGTCTGGGGTGAGATTTGAACTCAGGACCTCCCATCTCTAAGTCTGGCTCTCAATCTACTGAGCCACCTCATTATCTTCTATGTTGATTTTTAAAATCAACCACACAAACACTGGATACAAAAGGCCTTGCTAGACCACAGTTATTGGGGGAAAGATTTGGAGGTTTTAGTAAACCTATGATATTGGTGACATAAGTCAACATTGACAAAGCAGCCATAAAAGCTAATACAGTCTTAAACTACAAGAAGAGAGGATTAGTGTCCATAACAAAGGAGGTGATGATTCCTTTCACCTTCACTCTAGCTATTTTGTTCAGTTCTGAGCACTAAATTATAGGAAGGGCATTGACAAAATGAAGTTTTAAGGAGGATGATAAAAGTGGTAAAAGGACAATAAAGTGTAACCAAGGACTGTTGTGAGGGGAATTTAGACAGAAAAGAGACAACTTTGAAAGGGGAATAGAGGAATTGATATCTTGTCTTCAGGTATTTGGGTATTATGTAGAAGAAGGATTAGACTTGTTCAAGAAAAGGGGAGAACAAATAGTAATGGATAAAAGTTTCAAAGAGGTAGATTTTGGCTCATTTTGAAGAAAAACATCCTCTCAATGAAGGTGCTTGAAAAATGGAATAGGCTGCTTTAGGATGTGGTAAGTATTATATCAGTGAAGTTCTTCCAAAAGAGTCTGCCTAACTTCTTGTCCAAGATTGCGATACAGATAATTCTTATTCACATATAAGTTAAATGTCCTGATACTCCTTCCAGTATTATGATTCTATGGAACATTTGGCTTTTCTACCTTTCCCTACAAAGATGGCAAAAACTGATAACAAAGAGAGAGACCAGGGGAGAATTCAGAACACTTTAGCAAGAATTTAGACTAAGATAATCATCTCTACAACTAAAGTTTTTACAGATAGCAATTTATTCATGTCTCATATACTACAGGAGTGTCAGTTTTGATGATAGATTGTCATGTGATTTAGCTCTTTAAGTATTCCTAAGCAGATTTGGTTTATTCATTTTAAGAAAGAAACTTATGGTTTGAAAAAGGAAAATGCCAAGCAAAAGCTCCTAATCTATAAAAGACTAGTCATTTGAATACCCAAGTCTTTGGAATCTTGATACTTCCCTATAATCATATACTTCCCTATAATCCCTTTCACTCTACCTTCTTCTCCAACAACTTCTGACCAAGCATTAGAAGTTTTATCTACAGGAATTAATTAGATTCATAAGATATTGTTTGCTTCAAGGGCAAGTAGGGTTCTGCAAATTCTTTTTCTTCAGAAAAGTTTTGAGCTAGAAAAAATCTCTAGAGTTCATTTGGTTCATACCTTACATTTTCCATTTGAGAAACAGACTCAAGGTGACAAGGTTTATGGCTAATTTGAAACTTGGATTTAGAGCACCTAGAATTCACTGCCCTTGGTGCTGATATCTATGAACTAATCAACCACCAGAAGAAAAAAAAAAAACTTTTCTCTTAAAGTGGTCTTTTCACTTTTTGAGCTGTTTCATCACTTACGTAATACCATATACACTTCATTATACCTCACACCTTGTGGGAGCTCCATCTCTGTTCATTTTTGACAATGATTTTCCTGGTATAGCAAACACTAAGCATCTATCCTCTGAGCCAACAGCTAATCATCCATTGGAGTATAAGGAATCAGATTCAGTGCTGTTAACTTATGGTTTCATAAAAGAAAGAGATACTCAAATTCTCTAATATGTATTGAACCTCAAAACATATTTACATAGGGGGGCAACTGGGTGGTTCAGTGGATTGAGAGCCAGGCCTAGAGATGGGAGGTCCTAAGTTCAAATCTGGCTTCTGAAACTTCCTAGCTATGTGACCCTGGGCAAGTCACTTAATCCCCATTGCTTAGCCCTTACCACTCTTCTGCCTTGGAATACATAGTATTGATTCCTAGATGGAAAGTAAGGGTTTTAAAAAAAATTTTTAAATATACATATATATCTACGTAACCCTTTGTATTCATTATTTATTGCCCTGCTTAAAAGAGGCAGTGACACTTTTTCATTAGCTATAGGATGTGCCTATAGCTCTGCTAATTATTAGCAATCTTTTACATACTGTCCTTTCTTTATGAAAATGATAAAAATGAACCACCAGCACATGTCCCCTTTAAGTAGTTTTGTGAGAAGAATGAATTTACATCAGCCATGCACATTTCTCTCTTCTGGTCTTCTTTGTGACCAGCAGCATGCTTTCGTTAGATAGTCTTACCATCATTTTATGACCATGGGACAAAAGAAACTAACTGATTGACAGAGGTCAAATTGGCCTTTGTTTTATATGGTGCTGAGCTAATTGGCCACAATCTTCATAAATTGGTTTTTATTTTTTGTTTTCATACATCTTTTTAAAATATTAGATTTACTAAAGCCAACTTACCAATTTAGAAAACATAAAATTATTTCCAGTGGGAAAAAGAAGTAAACTCTAATTTAGAGCTCTCATCTAAGTTACTATGTCTTTGAGCAAGTGTATAATTGCATACCAGACAAATAATAAAAGTTTTCTACTTAGGTATACCCTCTCACCAACTCCCACCCTCTACCTCCACCACCAATGAATCAGATACACTGCAATTCTAAAGTTCCTATTAATTATTTTCTGCTGAAGAGATTCATTTTCAATAACTTGAGAAATCCAGATTTATATTGTGATTTGGTATAAGTTACCTGGTAGCAAAAAAGTGAGTCCCCATAATGAAAGCTGGCAGGACAGGATTTGTGCTCCACTCTGTTGGCGTATGAAATTACAACTCATCATTCAAACAAAATCAATAATCCAACTTTTATATCCTTTGCTGGGTACGGTGAAAATTTTATTAGACTGAGATCATTTTATTCTTGCTGGATTAGATCATGTATTGTAGCAGTAAGGAGTTGCTCAGGTAGATTGACTATTTAAGAGCCAAACTACTTATGTTTTTATCAACAGAATATAGCTGGTCACCTAACATTCCAGGAGGAATGTTGCAAAAGCCAGTTCATTATTTCTTTAAGTCCTGCCTCTAAAATGCCCTGATTAGTATGTAGGGTTTCATTTTTAGCTAAATGCAAAGGGATTTAGGCACTCAATGTGGAATGAGTTTCTCTAAGCCACTATATTCTGCCTTAATTGAGGAAGGAAGAATCAGCAAAAGGTATTTTGTTTTAATACCAAAAATTTTTCTACATACAAAAGGAATGAAAGACCCAATCATCTCCTTCCTTCTTCCTTTTAGTCTCTATTGACTCACATCCTTTTCTTTGACAGACATGGGGTAGTTTTTTTAAAACCCTCTTTATTCTTAGGGTAGGTCTACACAGCCAGTAAAAGCCAGGTTATAAATTTGTTTTAAAGCATCAGCTCCTATAGAGTGTTTGAGCAGTGAAGTATGGACCAGGCCAAAATCCAGGGTAGAACATTTTCTCCTCATTATCACCTCGTTAAGCTCACTTCAGAGCCCTGCCTCCTACTGACACAGGTATGGTGCCACTAATTAAGAAGAAGGGGCTCATTACCAATTCTCATTAACATCAATTGGAGTTTTAAAGCCAAATCCCTGGGCTGAAAATTTACCCCCTTAATGTTCAACACAGGTGAACGAATAAAATCATTTAAAAGCTTGTATCATGGGGTAGTGCAAATGTGCTCTCCAAGGATGAACAAATTGCTTACTGCAGTCTGGCACTCATTTCACTGCTCACTAAAGGCAAGCAGGGTCTTGTAGGGAAAAGGCTTTTCAAAAAAGAGGCATTGATGACCTAGGAAAAAAAACAATCTGAGCTATTGGGATATACAAGACCAAATCATCACCTGAACAAAAGTCATTTTGGATTACAATGAATGAAGTATACAAGGCTTTTTCATAAATAATTAATAAATGGTTGTTGGCTAGGTAAATAAAAATATATTAGATAATATATTTGACATACTAATTAGCAGAATTTTTTGTTCAGTTGAAGGGATGGAAAGTATTAATGATTTTCTATGGTGAAAAAATTTATAACCACAAAGATTCTATTATTGAGTTTATTTCCATGTATCTTAAGTGGCCTTTCATGGAAGGAACTGATCCTTATTTAACTTTTTGATAAAACATAAACAATTTCTCAAGAACCTCTCTCTAATATTCTGTTGGGTGTGTACTAAACCACTAAGATATCACAGTCAGGAAGAATCACAGACAAGTAAGACAGCTTCAAAAGTTACATATTGAATTGGTTGGAAGGCAGATATATTTAAAAGAAAAGCAAACTATAATCGAGATTGAGCAGTTTCATTTACTATCTTCTCTTATACTTTGTTTATGGGAAAGCCCATCTTATTTGAGTCTCAAGGTAAAAAAGACAAAAAACCTTTTAATCACTGTATACTGCCTGACTCCTTAATCTTTCTCACATATTTGTATTCTGTAATATTTTGCAATGAGATATATTATACTTCTTTGCATGCAGATCATATACTTTTCACCCCACCCTGTCTCCATTATCTAGCATAATGCCTCATACATAGTAGAGACTTAATATTATATTTTGAATTTAATTAAAACATTTCATAATGAGCAATTAAAAGAGAAAGTTTATTGATTTTGTTGATTTGTGAGATAGGCTGTAAAAATCTCTAAAGAAGTAAATTGTAGAATGAAACCTTTCACAATGAAGAAACTGACTTTCTTCTGAATGATATCCCTTTCCTTTTCTAAATCTATAAGTCTGCTCTGATTATTTTCTTTCTTTTTAACCAAATGTCTCACATCATCTATCATTCTTTTTCATCTCAGTTGGAAGTGTCATCTAGTAATATTCATGAGAAATATATGACTAAAATATTTTTGTCCAGGTACAAGTATTTATTTTATTTTATTTTTCCAGGAGGAGGATAAAAAAGAGAAAAACTTAATACTTATTAATAGCAAGGAAAGGACGAGGGAAGGAAGGAAGGAATGAAGGAAGGAAGGAACGAAGGAAGGAAGGAAGGAAGGTGAGGGTAAGAGGAAAAGAGGGAGGGAGGAAGGAAATTTTTTATTAGAAAAATAAATATATGGCATAAGACTAAGTTTGACTAGTCACAGTAACACAAAGTTAATGTTTGCAACACTGTGCAATCCTGAATTATGCTATTTTTTTCTACAAGTATGTCACAAGTTTACCATATTTCTTTAGTAGCCTGAAAAATCTAAATCCACCTTGTCTGCATAAAAAGAAAGATAGCTTCCAAGATTATGAAGTTCATACCATCTCTGAACTCTGTCCTAGTCAGACTATATCTGGTGGTGTTTAGTTCTGTTTAGGCCACAGTTTAAGGATACTGATAAGCTAGAGAGCTTTAAGAAAAAGGGAAAAGTGCTGGTGATTCCTTTGAGACCATACTATATGAAAAATATTTGAAAGAACTGGGTACATTTAGCCTGGAGAAGAAAACTTAAGTTAATTTACTACACAAACATTTAAATTAACCTTTAAAATATTTTAGATAAAAACTCACAAAGCATATACCTTCATTCTAATCAGTCTTTGCAACCACTCTCCCCCAGAAATTAGACCGAAGTTCAGCTGTCTTCTCCCTCCAGTTTAATTTTGGCACTTTGAGCATTTCTTCTTTCCAGAGAGCTTCCATGTTGTCTCTCAAGCAGAAGACTCTATGCACAGAGATGATTGGGACCATATGGCACCACATGATCACTACAGGAATTGCTGAACCATAGAATCATAGGCTATTTAAAACAGGAAAGGACTGAAGAGGTCTTCGAATTCATCCCTCTTCTTTTTTCATACATATGGTGGACTTGAGGCCCAGAAAGGTATAGTAGCTTGCAGCAGCCCCCACAAGTCTCCTGATTTTCAGTCCAATGCTTTTATTATTGATGGGAGATTCAAGCCAGAAATCTCTAGTCTCGTCAGTGATACCATTTTATTTTCACAGCTCCATGGTTGTTTTTAATATAGGGAATTTAATAGGTTATATGAAGAGAAGGGAATCTTTTAAGAAATATTCCACAGCACATATGGGGAACTCAGTACTTTTACTTAGGGTAGGCATGCCTCACCACTCTATAAGCATTAACTTTTCATCTTTTCACCCTGCTTAAAATTTGAAAGACAGTGATAATGGATGCATAAATGCATCATGGGATGAATAAATTGCGTGAGTTAGAGAACAGAAAATGAATGTGCTCGTGAAAGAGCGAGCACATCAATCAGTGGTTGCATGGTGTTTGCACCAGTGTGTCCAGAGGACACCTCACCAATCAATCATTCAAGAGATTCCCTCCAGCTTTCATAAGGAAAAAAAGACTTTATACTATAATGCAACAGAGAAAGCCTATCATTTGGAGAGGTCATTCAGAAGAATCCCTCCCTATCCTCGGGCTAGGGTAGAAGAGAATAGATTTTATAGTAATATTATAGAAATGTTATCAGTTGAAAAGCAATTAGTCTGTGGCCTAGTTCCAGAGTCCTAGATCTACATGGACTTGATTCAGTCTTAGGAGCTTTTTAGGAAATTATTTTCTTTTGATCATGTATTCACCATCCTTGAAATATCAGAATTTAATTTAGGTCTAAAACAAAACAAAAGGACCTTAATACACTTAAGACATATACGTGTATCCAGACACTTAAGGTTTATTTATCTGAAAAAGAAAAAAACCCAAAGACTCAAACTCAAGCCCATAAAAGAACAAAACAAATCTCCTCTCCAAGCTCTAACACTGAGGCTCCCTTGACCCCACAAGAGTGCTGCTACAGAGTCTATCACCTTACCCTTTAGGGAACCCCTCTTCCCCAGGAGCCTAAAGTATTCTTCAGATTCACCCTCCTACCCTAGGGTATTATACCCTTCTCTACTACAAGCAGAAAGTAGTGCCTGCTGCCCTATTGGCAACCAGTACTCTTCTATGGATTTAATATGAAAGCAAAAATCTAACCCTTTAGGCAATCATGTATTTAAGTTCCTTTCCAAATTGTGTTACTTAGTCAAAAATACTATTATATGGAGTGGAATTGTTTGTCAGCTCTGGGAGGGGAGAGGTAAGGGGAGGAAGTGGGTAGAGCTTGAATCATGTAACCATGGACAAAGATTTAAATGTAAATAAATATTTTAAAAATATATATTTCCATCACTACTTCTCTTCCTATCAAATCATAAGGTTTAGTGAAGTTGTACAGAGGTTAGATCACTACAGCTAGGAAAGGCAGGTCATCACCATAATGCATATTACTAGCACCATCCCTTCCAGCATTCTAACAAGCTTAATCCTTGCCAAACAGTATGTGGAGGGGATTAGAAGTTCAAAAGGAAAAAAAATCCCTAGATGTCAAGTATCTTTCTTTTCTCTCCCTCATATGCACAATTAAAATAAATACAGATTTCTAAGTGGCATTTTCTGTGCAAGTGCATAAACCAGTTCTATTTGTGAGTCAGAAGACCTGAACTCTAGACCCAATTTTGCATCTGTTTGTTGAACTAAATCAATGTTCCTTTGAGTTCTAATGTTCTAGTATTTTTAAATCCTTCCTTTCTTTCTTGGAATCAATACAAAGTATTGGTTCCATGTCAGAAAATCAGTATGGGCTAGGCAGTTGGAGTTAAGTAACTTGTCCAGGGTCACACAATTAAGCATCTGAGGCCATATTTGAACTTCCATCATTAGCCTGGCTCTCAATCCACTGAACCACCGAGCTACTCCAGAGTTCTAAAATTCATGATTTTCTTTTTTCATGTATAATATAACCATCAATACATTTAAAAATAATATTCCAAAATATAGGAGATCACAGTCATATGGTACCAAAGGAAAAAAAAAGTTCAGGTCCAAAACCAATATAATTATATATGTATCCTATATTTGAACATTTTCTTCAATTTCACTGTATATTATATATTAGAATAAACATACTTTAGTGTAGCTGCTATTTTTATTTCAGCATCTTAGTTGGTAACCTTCTTTAATGATTAGAAAAATTTCATGCCAAAAACTATTCTGTTAGAAATTTTGGTCAGACTTTGAAGGCACAAAAAATAATGTAGAAGATCTCTGCTTCTTTGAGTCATTTTTGAATACCAGTTGATGCTTGCCATGTTATGGGAAGCCCTTCTTGGGAAACTATGAATCAGAAATATGCAAAGAGTACCTCAGTTAAAAATTGTGCTTTCTTCAGTTTTTAACTATAAAATTGTCTTCTACTCCAGATTCTTACTTACATTTGCATAGCTGAAACTCTTGTCCATTTCATTTCTTGAAATTGGCTTCAATCTGAGTTTGTGTGGAGCAGAAGGAAAAGAATTAGATTTCAAACGAAAACTTGAGCTTAGATCCAGCTTCAGTGACTTACTCCCTATAAGGTCTTAGGCAAATTGCTTGCTCTGCTTGAGCCTCTGTTTCCCTATCTGCGAAATGAGACAGTTGGACTAGATGGGCTCATAGCATTTTCAGTCTAGATCTAGAGTATACCTTATTGTCTTTAAAGGCCAACTCCCTTTCTCTAAGGACTCTCCTAGTTATAAGTACTATGACCCCACTTATTCATCAAATGTTTATGGCATCCCTGATATGTACAGAACACAGTACTAAAGGAAAGAGCTCTGAATTTCAAGAGAAATGATACATTTTCTAATTCTGGCTTTGCAACTCATTACAGAAAAGATATTTGGTAAAGACAATTTCTGTGGCTTTTCAATTCCTCCTATCTGTAAACCAATAGAGCCAAAAAGATCCAGATCTGAATCAAAGATCTAAAATTGAGGGTTTAAGAAATAAAAATATAAAAACAGAATTGCTGCCTTAAAGAAGGTTGCACTTGAGTAGGAGAGATGGCAAGTACATAAATAACCATAAAAACAAAATTTGATAAATAAGAAAAAGCAATGCACACATATATGCCATACAGATAAAGATGTGAAAGAGATTGCTTCTGGCAGGCAAGGATAATGAGAAGATCAAAAGTGTTGCAAAGGCAGTGATATTTAAGCTAGGCTTTGGAGGCTGGGTCAAGAGTAGTCCAATAGGCAAATATGGCAAGGTCATTCTAAGGATGAGAAATTGTACAAACAAATAGTTGGAAGTAAAATTTAATTTATTTTTTTACCATGTTGTTGGAGCCTTTGATTGTAAATACTACTCTAATATTAGCTTAATGATTATTAATAATAAATGTCACTTATTTTGCTAGGATTCAGGAGAATAAAGTAAGTGATTTCACACCTAACAGAAAAAATTTCACTCCTACAAATCAGCAGGGGAAAGTCCAAGTAAAGGTTCATTTTTATCTCTGGTCCCTAGTCTTTAGTTACAAATCACTAGGGATAAAATTGGTAAGCAGGTCAGAATGGTAAATTAAAACAGTGAGCTAACTAGATATAATTTCTGCCTCACCACAGACTTCTCAAATGACCTTGGACAAAATATTAAAGTTACTTTGCCAAATTATCTCATCCAATGATAAAACTCACCCTATTGTGCCTTTGGATATTTGGAGAAGATTGCCTATTTTTGGAGGACAATTATAATCCATCGTTTCCCAAAAATCAGTTGTTAAGAATGTAATGATAACAAGAGACATTTATGTATAAAGATATGTATACATATATTCATATATATTTGAGTAAATGAATGTGTGTATGTATAATCAACACTAGTAGTACAGGTATAGATAACTCCTGTCTAGAATTGGGTCAATATCATTATTGTGATTTATCAGGGTTTTATCAATCACTCACATATTTTAGCACACTATGACGATAGCTCTGAACAACAGTGCACATTCCTCATTATGAATCTAAATACCCAGAATTTGTTTGTTCTGTTTTCAGATTTACTACACTGTGTTAGAATAGTGTATTAAAAATAGTATGACACATTTGCATATTATGAATCTGTATTAAAAGCCTGCATGAAACAGTTATTGCATATACACAGCTGCTACTTTTTGTTAGATTTTTTAAAAAGAACAGTGCCTATTCTCTGTTATAAAATAAATAGATGCAAGTGTGTCAGTTTCAAATGCATCATTTATGTCAAAGGAGTTCCAAACCTGTAAACTAGAAAACTTGTTTTCAGGAGAGAGGAATGAATTTTGTAAATCTGTGATCATTGTGTCCAAATGATAAATTTTAAGCCTGAAATGATAAACTAGTTCCTCCCCTAAGTCAGACATCATACACTGTAGGCAGAAAATAATTCTGGAAGCCTCTACAAATAACTGGTATGTTTCTCTAAGCAAAGACTATTTACATATTTCCCTATTGCAGCAAACAAAATGCAAGTGGCTATATACTGACCATTTTATGTAAGAGGGCAATCCTTTTGTGGCAGATTGGTCTGAGAGTTTTTATTATAATTTACAGATATTAAATTTTTTTAAGTATAGCTTATTTTCCCATCCTTGTCACAAAATGAGGAACATCCATTTTTAATTAAAAAGAAATCCTTTGTTTGCTAACTACGGCTGCCAGAAAAGAGGCACAAACTGAGTGCATAGTAGCCCATCACTACATTTCATTATTTTGTCCAGAATTTCAATATGAAATCTTTAACAGTTAAGCAAACAATGTATGTTTCCTCCCCATGTTCTGATTGTGTTGCATTTAATTCAAATGTAGAATTAAAAAGCTTCTCTTTCTAGTGTCTATATCTTTTTTTAACCTTTATTCAGACTGGATAGTCAAGTCAGATTTCACATTAGAGAATGTAATTTTGCTTTCATTAACTAAATAAGAGGGCCCTCTGAAGAAGGAATTATCATATATTAAATTAAAAGTTTGCCATTTCGTAGCTATAATCTTGTTAGAAAAGATGATTTTTTTTGTCTAACTTAATCAGCACGAGGTCTTTATTGCCTTAAGTATTAATTGATTAGGTACTCATTAAGGTCAAAGGTACATATGGGCTGACCAGAGGCAGCCAATTAGCACATTGTCCATGGTGCTTACTTACATTGACCACAAATAATGGTGGGTTATTTGACTGTCAAGTCAGAAGGTCACTGAATCTTTTATGCACTTTGACCTCCAAAAGGGCAACAGTCATTCAGACACCAGAATGCATTCATAACAAAGATTTAGTTTATTACTTATTGACTCAAATCACTCATAGAAACAGGTGTTTTATTCCTCAGGGAAGAGTAGTATATCATTTCTTGGCAAAATACTTGAGGCCAGGTTGAAATTCTGCCTTCAATTGTTTTCTGAGTGGAGCTATTCAGCAGCTTGCACAGAAAACCTTAAATAGCTTTTTTGAGAGAAAATGTTACACTGAGTGTTTCCTACTGTATAGCAGGCTCCTCTGCTATTGCCGATTATTATAGCAAGCTGGAACAGGTTGAGAACACAGGTGCCGAAATGCCTCTGGGGCCATAGTCTGATAGTGGAGGCTTAGAACCACAATTGGGCCCCCTTAATAAGCACAGACATAAGCTTTTGAGGTCTTTGCTGTAGAGGAGAGGAGAGGGGAAGAAGTTTACTATCAAACAAAAGGAAAATGACTGAAATGTTAAATCTCTATCTCTAGTACAATAATCAGATCACCAAGTTCTAAAGCTGATTATAGGTGTCATTACTTATCTACATTCTGCACTGCCTGGTTTCTGGTAGACCTGGTTGTGGTTTTCTTTAAGCCTTTATTCCAATCTGCTTGCATTCTACTTGTGTTCTTTCCTTCTCTAACTTCGGTATTTTTCCCCCGTTTTTCCATGCATCTCCAGAAGACATCAATGAATTTATTCTATTGTTGATTAAGTTCTTATTACAGATTATCCAACAGTTAGATTTGATGCTGGTGAAAGTTTTGTAGGTTTCCACTACAATTAATTATTGGCCTAGGACATTAATTTTCTCTTACATAAGGATGTGTTAAATCAATCTGTACTCTACTATTATAATTAAGGTCCTGTCAGACTTTAATGCAGAGTCAGAAGTCGTTGTACCAGGCGTTCTTTTGTTTGTGGAATAGCTTTGTTACTAAGGCCAGAAATAGTTTGTGAGGAATAAAGAATGATGATAATTTTTCATTTATTCAACACATTAAGTTGATACTAGGTATAAATTCCTGTTCTATGCATTCAAAGTATACAAAGATAAATAAAATGTAGTCTCTACCCACAAAAAGCTTAAAATCCTATGGGCCCTAGTTTTTGCTAAATGTTTACTAAGATATATTTTTTGAATAATCAAGTACAAAGATGATATGGGACAGCAAAAATTATCATTTCAGAGGGGTGTGTGTGTGTGTGTGTGTGTGTGTGTGTGTGTGTGTAAATGTGTTTGTTTAAGTTTAAATAGCCTTAGAGGGCTTCCTGAGTTACTGAGAAGTTATGGAACTTAGCCAGAGTCGCACAACCAAGATGCATCAGAAGTAGGTTTTGAACCAAAATGTTTCTGGCCATAAGGCTTGTTTTCTACACAATTTAAATAATGCTAGTTGATTGGTATGATTTTGTAGTTATTCAAGTGACCTAATTGCCTTTGGATTCTAATCATGTCTTCCAAACTTACTTTTTTTAAATTTGTTCAGTAGTTCACTTACCACTAGAACCCTGTCCTTATAGTTCTTCCCTGTGGAAGGCCTTTATTTATTTATTTATTACAATGGCCTTTATCTCTATGCCACTTTAGCCACCCACTGGTGAAATAATATCTTAGACTATCAGCACAGAGTACTGGGTATTTCTAACATTCTGGACTCTGAAATTCTCTTTTCTGCCTCCAATCTCTTGTCTACTCAGTTATTCCTATTGAAACTTGCTCTTCATTGTGACTGCCAGGCCAACAAATTCTCCCTGTTATCTCAGTATATTATTATTGTTCTGTTTTTGTTTTATTCCCTTAACTGGACTCTTATGGTCAGCTGTTTTAGCCTTACTCTCTATAATAACCTAAAATCATCCCCCCATCCCCATTGATTGTCCAAATTGATCCCTAACTCTGAGTAACATTACTATCCACTCTTTTAAGTCTCTAAATGGAATGATCCTTCACTCTTTTTTTTTTAAACCCTTATACTTCGGTGTATTGTCTCATAGGTGGAAGAGTGGTAAGGGTGGGCAATGGGGGTCAAGTGACTTGCCCAGGGTCACACAGCTGGGAAGTGGCTGAGGCTGGGTTTGAACCTAGGACCTCCTGTCTCTAGGCCTGACTCTCACTCCACTGAGCTACCCAGCTGCCCCCTCTTCACTCTTATAAAAATGATCTTAACTTTTACTGCATTAAGATTGAGGCCTTCTAACTTGAGTTTCTTTACTTTTGATTCCAAATAGTGCCCTTTATTCTTGTTTGTGAAAAAAGGCTTTCCTTCTTTACCAAGGATTCTTCATCCATCTTTATTCTTAATCTCAGCCCTTTCTTCTTTCTACCTTCTTCAGGACTTATTTCCACCAATCATCTCCCCCTGGCCCATTACTATTATTGCCCCATAAATATTTCCTTGTCCACTCATTCTTTCTTCAGTGGTTACAATCATGTACCAATATTCCCTAAGTTAAAAAAAACTTTTCTAAATCATACTTATATTCTCAAGTTAATATGCTTTCCCTCTCTTTCCCTGAACCATTTTTCTTGAAAGACTAATCCATATCTCCCTCTTCTACTTGACCCCAACTCATTTGTTCCTGGACAACTTTCAGCCTGCCTTCTACACTCAAACTAATGAAACCACCTTCTTTAAAGTCATCAGTTGATCAAGTAGCCTTTACTATGTACCAGGGCTTGTGCTTAGCGCTAAGAATACAAAGATAAAAGTGAAGTATTTCCCAGCCTTACATTCTAAGTGGGAGGAGTGAGGAAGGGAGAAGAAGAGAGGGCATACACATATATAAATATATGCATAGTTTATACAAAATGAATACAAAAATTGTTTTGGAAGGAGTATGCTGGCACCTGGAAAGATCAGAAAAATCATCATATAGAATGTGGCACTTTGAGCTGAGTCTTTTTTATTATCATGCAAAACCTTTTCATATTGGTCCTTGTTGTAAGAACACACTCCTATAAAACCAAAAGCCCAAAATAAAACCATAAATTAATAATGCTTTGTTCTGCATCTGACTTCAACAGTTCTTTCTCTGGAAATGGCCAGATCATTATATAGTTGAGAGTAACTAAGTCTTCCAGAATGGATTGTCATACAGTATTGCTATTACTATGCCCAATGTTCTCCCAATTCTGTTTATTTCACTCTGTGTCAGTTCCTGCAGATCTTTCCAGCTTTTTCTAAAATCATCCTGTTCATCATTTCTTATAGCACAATGGGATTCCATCACCAACATGTACCACAGTTTGTTCAGCCATTCCCAAATGATAGGCATCCCTTTTATTTCCAATTCTTTTTGAGCTGAGTCTTGAAAGAAACCAAGAATACAAGAGGATGTCCATTTTAGGCCAGGGAAGGCAGCCAGTGTAAAGGAATGAAGACAAAATGGAGTGTCATGTGGCAGAACAGCAAGGAGGCCAGAGTGTCTCAATCACCAAAATGTGAGGAGAGAAGTAATAGGTAAGAAGCCTGGAAAAAGAGGAAGTGGCCTGTCTGTGAAAAGCTTTAAATGACATCTAGGAGTCTGTATTTGATCTGGGATGTAATAGGAAGCTACTGGCATTTATTGAGCAGGAGAAGCAGCATGATCAGGCCTGTGCTACAGAAAAGACACCAGTTGTTTTTTCAATCCTTCTTAATCCTACTCTACTCAGCATCACTGAACACTCTAGATCTTCTTCTGCATTTAAAGCATTCCTCTTCCCAAGTTACCACTGTACCTTTTTGTTCTTTCTTTCCTTCCCTGGGCATTTTTTCTCTTTCCATCCCTTAACTGTAGACATTCTCCACTGTTCTATACAATAACTCTCTTTGCCTTTTCCCTGTGTTCCATGACTTTTACTCTCACCTTTATGCAAATGACTTGTACATTTCTATCTCCATTCTAGACTTATCTGCACCTGGACATGACATGAAAAGTAATATGGCAGGGAGTAGCGTGGTGGCCCAATGGATTAAGAGCCCCTTTATCATCCCTGGTTAGAAAATTGTGCCTATGGAAAACATTTAATACAATGAGGGGCCAGTTGTTGACTCAGTGAATTGAAAACCCCTAGAGATGGGAAGTTTTAGGTTCATGTGTAGCCTCCAACACTTCCTAGCTGTGTGGCCCTGGGCAAACCACTTAACCCCAACTGCCTAGCTCTTACCGCTCTTTTTCTTTGCTTTAAAGCCTGCCTAAGTTCTTAACTTCCTACTGTTATTTGAGAATAGGAAAGATTTGAGTGACTTCTTTAAGAAAAGTAAGAAAAGCTTTAATAATGCTGAGAAATTAATGGCAAATAATTCATGTAATATCAAAACCAATAAATACCATGAATGGGGAAAAACATAAGGGGTACTGTCAATAGAGAAATACACAGTATTGATTCTTAGTCAGAAAGTAAGAATTTTTTAAGGAAAGCAATACGGCATAATAGAATGCTGCCCTTTTTGGTTACCAAGCAATCTATCAGTTATAGTATTTGCCTGTTTGACAGTACCGTGGCACATCCAACATAAAACTAACAGACTTTAACCTCAGGTGCTCCAAGATGCTTTGCATCAAGTATCTAATTCTTTGATGCTTGGCAAATATACCTTGTGCCAAAATGTCCAGTGCATAATGTCCACAATATGTAGCCTTCTGTCATTTTCTCCTACCTAGTCTAATCCTCCATAGTCTTTTAGTTGATAGTGTTGTGAGGAAGATTATTTAGTATTAGTTACATATAATTTATATGAACCTAGCAGGAAGGGCTGGAGGATTTCAAGATGGAATGAAGGAGCAGGAAGTAGGGTTTGTGCTCTGGGAGAGACTCTATTAGTGGTTGGCATAAACTGTTGCTAGCCCTGGGAGATCTCAGAGTTAAGGAAACCCGGGATCCTGATTCCCTGGGATCCTGAGTGGTGGAGGCTTTCAGCAAGTGGACAAGACCTGCAGAGCTGCACCAAGTGGAGAGGGCTTTGGGATCTGGTGGACAGCATCTCAAGCATACTCCCTCTACTTGGGTACCTTGGACCTTGGTTTTTGGCATGCTGTGATCATCCTTGGATAACCATAAGCCCCAAAGCCACCCTCAGGCCCTTTAGCTGTGCTGGTCAAACCTGGCTGGAACCAGGTTTGAAGCAGCCTTCCCAGTGACTCCATTCCTGCTCCTTTGGGCCCTGCCTGGCTAGGTCATTTAGATTAGAGCAGTCAAGTTGTCCACTTTCCCTGTGTTTTGCCCTTTAGGTTTTAAGTGTAGAATCCCCTATCCCATCTTTTATTTAGTTACACACAATTAAACTGTTTAAAACTTTTACCTTGCCTGCTGGTTCCATAGACTCTGGCCTAGTGGTGAGCTGGGTGACTGTTAGCTTAACTGCCATTCTGACAGTTAACAGCAGCTTGGCAGTGAACCCTGGTCTCCCTATCCTGGTTGGTCCTGTCTCTCCTTTAACCCAGTGTGTATACCCATAAACCATTTAGGTCCCATTTTAACATCCCTGGTGCCCCATCTTTTTACAATAGGAAATATATTTACTTCAGTTAAAAATCAAGTGAAAGTTTTTGGAAATATAAATTTCCTAGGGCCAAGAGGCATAGTTTATTTGCTTTTGTATCTAGAAGTTACAGCCAACTTCTACTATTCTAATTTTTTAATTACCACTAAAAAACCCCTGGTAAACATTTTACCTGCAGGTAAAAGAATAAGAGCACAGATATTTCTTTTCCTTTTTTGTATTGTACAATGTACAATATTGTATATTGTACAATGTACAATAGAGTACAGACTACTTTAATAGAGATACAATGTACAATAGAGTACAGACTACTGTGTAAGAAATGAAAAAGGGAAGGAATAGGGCCCAATCACCAATGAACTATAGTGAACTGAGACAAGTGAACCATGAGCATAGCATGTGAACGTTAACCTCCACGCTTCTTAAAAACAAAAATACCTTCTAACTTGGTCAAGTATTTGGGGAGTGAACAAAGAATGAGTTTATTGCTCTGTACTTTAACATATGACCTAAAGGGAGTATTAAGCTTTTGTATTTTATTTTCTACATTATGCTGAGAGTCATGCTTCACTCAGATTTACTGGAGTTTTTTTCCTTATTACAACTTCCACATATTCTGTATCATAAAAATAACTACAGTTTCTTTGGTTGGCTGTTGCCTATTATGCCAGGTTCTTTGCTTTTTTTTAAAATAGCAGCAGAAATAAATGTGACAGCTGAAATTGCCTTTTCTGTTTGTTTGTTTTAAGCAAAGAGCATATAAATTGATTGAGGATGAAGAGATAATCCTTAGTCTTCACTTTTCCCTTTTTTCCCATGCTTCCCTTATTTTCCTATTGGCAGGACCCCTCCTGTTTCTCCTCATTCATGGTATTGGCTTTAATAGAAGATGAATTACTTACCATTAATGTCTCAGCATTATCAAAGCTTTTTTTACTTTCTTAAAAAGCCACTCAAATCTCTTCTACTCTCAAATAACAGTAGGAAGTTAAGAACTTAGACAGGCTTTAAAGCATGAATATGTCCAGGGAAAACCCAGACATATCAGAGAACTTAGAAATATATATAATAACCAGTATAATGTCAAGGAAAAAAGCACCGAATTAATATGAATAATGTGTAACTATAATGACCAATCTTAGCCCTGGAGAAAAAAATCAAGAAATGTGCTTCTTTCCTTTCTTTGGAGAAGTGGAGGGCAATAGGTACAGAATGTGGCATATGTGGTCAGACATGATCCACAGCATCCTAATTGTTTTTCTTTATTACAAAGCAAAGACTCACTGGGTAAATGTGAGTGGTGTAATGTAGTTGGGGAGGGGGGTGGAGAGGGTATAATTTGAAAATAAATCACATCAATAAAATTTTAATTTAAAAAAGTGAAAATACAGGCATCTTAGCACCCGTTACTTGATAGCCAAGACTTATTACAGCACCAATAACAACAGTTGCTGAATACTGTCTAAAGAGTATTAGTCACCATATTAGTCACTCTCAGATGAAATCACAGAGGAAATAGTAGACTGGGCCCTGACTTCATTAATCTTAGAGTCACAAAAAAAAACCCAACAGATAATGTATAAAGTGCAAATATGAAAAGCACATCTATCCATTCAACAATTAACCATTAAAAACTGAATTATTTGTATAAGTTCTTATACACAAGAAATATTACTTTCATCTTTTTTTACTTACTTTTTCTTCTATACTTGCATTGCAGACATCTTAAAGACTAAAGACAACCTCTCTAATTATAGCTTTGTGGACATGTCTTCTCCCCTATTTACTTCAGATATTTTAAAAAAAGAAACACTGAATCATTTTTCCCAATTCAGGGAATATTTGAGAGAGGGCATACCTTTCATGATTCTAAGGACTTATATATTATCAGGATAGTCGTCATTATATGGAACAGTGAAACAAAGGAGAAAAGAGGGAAATCAGGCTTCTTCCCTGAATCTTCTTGAGTAAAATTTTCATTCTATAGGTTCATTTTTCTATTTAAAGTGAAAATCTGAAAGATCAAACATGCCAATGTTCAGGTATAAATTCAAAAACATATTCTTATTATCTACAATCTCAAATTATCTATAAATCTTCTAATTGCAAGTGATTAAAATACTCAGACCCAGTGACTTCTACCACCATGTTTTCCTGTTTCAGATATGCATGAAACCTGAAAGAAAAAAAAAAGAACTAGTAGATTGTTGGAGTAGAAATCTTGAAACTAAAATAAATATTTGATTTGGAAGAAGAGGAGAGACATGGTTTGGCAGGGATTTGAGCTACTACATACTCCATATTGAATAATTTTTTCAGCCATTCTTGTTACTAAACTTCATAGGACTGAATATCCAAACAAGGGGCTATTTTCTCTGTGTATTTAACTCCAATTTGGGGAATTCCCTCTACCAAAGTTTACAACCTTTCTGTGATTTTGTAAATCAGTCCTGTGAGGTTGTCTGAGAATTGAAAAAATTAACTTTGTTCAAAGGGTCACTGTATAAGGCAAGACTGAAACCCAGGTTTTTCAGACACCAAATTTAGCTCTCCATCCACTCCATCTCTACCTCCACTTCAAAATATGAACATAATATGTTTATAATCCCAACTCCATTTAACAAAGATGCATCTTTTTCACATACTTCTATATGTGTACATACTTGGCTTTGTGATCCCATCAACATACATTTTATTAAGTGCTTACTACATTAAACACTGTGGTGCAAATACATGTGAGATAGACCCTGCCCACAAGGAATTTTCATTCTTCTTGAGAGTTTAAGAAGTAGACAATAGAATTGAAAAGAGGTACAGACAGGTACAGAGTGTCCCAAAAGTCTTAATGTTGTTTTATGTAAAATAGCACTAAGATTTTTGCAATACCCTCTACTTTTGCAACATTGAGCCCTTTCAGGCTAAGGGTAGGTCTGATTAGCATAGTTCTGTAAAGGAAAATTGTATGTAAGAGAGAAATTGTATAGGAGAAATTTTAGGTTAAAGGTGTTTGTCTTTTGAAAAGAGCCCCTTGATCAAGGACTAAAAAACTTCAATACTTAGGCTCTTCATATAATAAGATGAAATAAAACCTGCTTGCAATTCATGAAGTGTCTATCTGTCCATAATCTTTGATTAAGTAAATATCTGTCTTCCTCTATCCACTACAGTAGTAAGAACCTCTCTTTTCTTTCTTTCTAGCTATGAGAAAAAATTTTTTTTAACTTTTCCAGTTTAGCAGAGGGAAAAAAAGGTTAAAAGAAAGTTACCCAAAAAAAGCCCTCCACAGTTTCCCACTGAATTGAAGCCAAAAGCTCTGCCAATTTTGCTCACATATCTCAGAGCTAGAGCCTGACCCTTCGTTTGACCAATGGGCTTATTGTACAAGAACTATCTGGGAGGTTTTTAAAAAGTGCTATCTTAGTCCATATTTCAAAACACCGACAGATATTTTATCATTAATTAGTATTCATATTATGTCTCAAACAATCTGTTCAAGAATAGGGGAAGTGAACTGGTTGAACAGCTCTTGTTTGTCTCATAATTAACATGGGTGATGCATGTAGAGCCAAAGGCCTTTTGGGGGAGGAGGTAGATAAATGTTGGGGAGATAACTCCTGGAACATTTAGACACTTACCTATTTTGGAGGCTGGGCTTCTCCAGAAGGTTGCACTTGGCATAGGGGGTGGGAAACACAGGCCTCTTTAAAAATAGACCCATTCCTCTTTGATTCACAGCATCCTGGATTTGCTTCTCATCATGTCAACATGCCACTTGGGAGCTGGCTGGACTCCCTTGTTCAGTGACATATATTTCATAGTAGTTTTAAAAAACCATTTGTTCTTTCAACCACAACATGCTTTGCATTTCTCTTTCAAATTTGAGGGTATATATAGATTAATCAAAACAATATTTTTAACATTCCAAATAATTTTAAAAGATAGTGGATGGGTGTCAGTTAATCTATTATGTTCCTCTCCTCTTCCTCCCCCTCTTCAGCTGCTAATCTTAGAACTTGTATGCCAAATTGTGTAAGATATTCTTCCAATAGCTACATGTGTGACTCTTTTGTGAGCTCTACAGACAGTGATGAGGACAGATTTGGAGTTGCATATGGGACTGTCACATGGTTTGATTGCCTTGTCTTCCAGGATGGAGATTTCTTTTCACTGAGCTCTAATTCGGAGAAATCTTTAGTTCTATTCAGCAAACATTTAGGTCTGATTAAAGTCCTGTAAATCCTCTATTGAAGATTAAATAATTGGTACAGAGGTCCTCTATGTGGAAAAAAAAGTGTTAACTACCTCCTTTTTTGGACTATTCTATATATTGAACAACTTCAATCTTCAGAGTCTTCTGGTTACATGAACTATCTTTTCAGTGCTTCATCACACAGAATTTTAAGTAAAGTAGATGAGTTGAACACTTCACTTATTTAATCACCATGTGTTTTTTAAAAGCAGAAACTAGAAAATATTGCAACAAAAAAGTAAATGGTTTGCAAAATGTCTTACTAATGTAATATGGGTGAAAAAATGTAAGATAGCAAAAATAAAAGCCACATATTCCTATTTCTTGTTTCTCAAGTTGATCAGAAAAGTACATTATGGCCTTCTTTTAGGATTTGTCCCCATAAGACTAGCTTACCAAAAATGAAAAAAAAATTCTATTCCAGTCACCAAAAACCCTTCATATAAAATCAATAATTAATAAATTCAATAAAATTATATAAAATTCAAGGCAGTGCCTCCTTTTACCAGAGGATTTTCTAGAGTAAAAAAAATGGAGTAGTTCACAGGCTCATAGATGTATACTTTCATAGGATTTAGAGCTAAATGATACCTCATTTTACAGAGGCAGAAAACTGGTACCTAAAAAGTGACTTGTCCACAGTCGCACTAATAGGGAACATCAGAACTTTCATTCAAGTTCAGATCCTCAGAATACAAATCCAACACTATTTCCAGTATACCCATTACCCCTCTTTATTAATGCATTTCATCCAACACAGTCACCTATAAACCATTTTTTCTCAGATTGAATCTTCATGTTTAACTAACCGTGTTAAGTGCATCAAATTGAAGTGGTTGACTATTTCATTGAACTGTATTTTTTGCCAGGATCAAGCCAATGTAGACTTGCTCCTTTTAGGACAAAGTCATAATTCAGTGAAGGTCATGGAATCACCTAAATAAGAAAAGAATTCCTTTATTTATTTGGCTACATAATTTAACCTCCTTTTTTTCTGTTCTAGGTTGGAGAAATC
The DNA here is from genome assembly GCF_016433145.1 of Gracilinanus agilis. NCBI lineage: Eukaryota > Metazoa > Chordata > Mammalia > Didelphimorphia > Didelphidae > Gracilinanus > Gracilinanus agilis. The sequence goes on from NC_058131.1 coordinate 536,231,727, forward strand.
CTGTACATTGCTGGACAGATTGCCTTAGTACCTTGCACAATGAAGCTTGTGGGTGGAGGAATCTGGACTGAAGCTCATGTATCCCTAAGGCACACCCTGAAAATTCTTAAAGCAATGAGCCAGGAAGCTACACTCCACCATGTCCTACTGGCACATTGTTATGTAACCAGTAGCAAGTACATTCCAGCTGCTCTTGCCACGTGGAGAGAGAATTTGAGAACACATAAAAAGGTACCCATAATATTCATTTTCTTTCTAGTTTGCAAAAGAGCAATTTATGAAAAGATTTTCTTCAGGCAATATTAAGTCTTTCTCAGTGTACTTCAGAAGGGCTTGAACTAAATCTGGCATAATGAGGCTTGATTGAGCTGTTATGTTCTGCCTTGTAAGTGGCTGTGCACAATTGAGAAAGAAAATTGCTTAATAGAAAGTTATATTCATCACTAACTTTATGTTAATTCCCCAAAGAAATAAGTTGAGAATTCTTTAAAAGCAGCTAATGCCTCTTGGAATTTCTTTTAAATAATAACTCTGTTTAAAAACACTTCTGCCCATGTGTCACACTGTATGCTTTCCACAGTACAAGGGGTAAAAGTAGGGTTATCTTTTTAATACTTTTTAGAGGAATGGGTTCATTTTACTTCCTCTCTTTGGAAATTTTTCATAGAGAATAAAAAGCATCATCTATCTATTTTTATCACATATTCCATTTAAATTCCATTCATAGGCTTTAAAATCTAGATCCCAATCCCATGTTTTAGCCCCTTAGGTTAACCACAGGTATTAGTGTTATTTTCTCAATTGTACTGAATTTGAGTTCCATCACTTATATTACTCAGACAAATTAATAGAGACATCACCTATTGAATAAGATATAAGAATCTGCTCTTTTCTAAAGACGGCATATAGAATTTGGAGTTTATAGGAGGTAGAATATTTTTCCCCTAGAACCTTTCAACCTTCATTAAAATTCCCCTCTGACAAGTTGTCCTGTCATGGAAGTCTTATGTTCTGAACAGCAGTGTCACTGGAGTTCAAACTCCACAAGGTGCTACCAACAATTCAATTAAATTCAAAAAACATTTCAAACAGCTACTATTTGGAATCCACTCTTTTAGGTAATGGGATTATAAAGATGAAAAATATCATAGTCCTTGCCCTCAAATAGCTAGGATACAAGGTAGAACATAATGAGAATAAAGGATAAATATAGGCACAATGCTCCAGGAAAATAGTGGGAAGGAGAGAGAGATCCATTCATCTAGGGAACCAGGAATGGCTTTTTGGATAGTACATCTCCTGAACGGGATCTTGGTATTCAAAGACGAAAGAGATATGATACAGATAGAACTTACTTAGATTTTTTTTTAATTTAAAGAAGATGTAAAGAATTGCTAAAATTCTCAAGTTAAATTTAAATGGATTATTGAGACATTTAAAAATTTTTTAAATATTAAATCTATTATATTGATGTTTTTTGCCTTTATATTACAGTTATTTCAGACATATGCCCAGATTGAACCTCCCTTGTGACAAAGAAAAAAAATTAAATAAAAACAGCAATCATAGCTGGCGTGTATACAATATTCCATCTTAATAATCTCTGGCTTCTCTGCCATGACAAAGAATGTATTTTATTACCTATTCTCTGTGACTGTCACTGGTTTTACAGTTATTCAGAATTAGTCTTCTCTTTTGTGATCTTTTAAATTACAGTATTCTATGTTATGTATAGAACAGCTGAGTGATGCAGTGGATAGAGCACTGGGCCTAGAGTCAGGAAGTCTTGAGTACAAATCGACCTCAGACAGTTACTAGTTGTGTGATCCTTAGGAAGTCTCTTAACCCTTTTTACCTCAGTTTCCTCATCTGTATTATGAACTGGAGAAAGAAATGGCAAACCACTACAGTATCTTTGTAAAGAAAACCCCAAATGGGGTCATAAAGAGTCAGAGCCAACTGAAAAGATTTAAACAACCTCAAATTTTATTTATTTTTCTCATGTTTCTGATTATTTTGCTCTGTATCAGTGCAGTGGATGGAACATTGAACCTACTCCTGAGGAGACCTAGATTTATATCGTGCCTCAGATATCTATAGTTGTGTAATTGTGGACGAATCATTTAATTTCTCTGAGCTTTTTCCTCCTCTTCTGTAAAATAAAAGATTTGTCCCTCCCAGCTCTAAATCTATGATCTCATTATTCTGTGAAAAAGTCCTATACTTTTTAAATAGTGTTTATTTGTTCATTTGTTTGTTACAGTAAAGTACCCAGTTAACTCCCTCTTTCCCTTTTCTTCACCCATTAGAGAAGACATAATTTGCAAGAAAGATATATGTGTATATAAAACCATGTTTTTCTTATTTCTATTTATCAGTTCTTTCTCTGGAGGTAGAAATACACGTCATTCTTCAAACAATATTTCTGTTGCTATATAAAATGTTCTCTTGGTTCAGCTCATTTCACTCTTCAAAATTTCATGTAGATCTTTCCATGTTTTCCTAAAATTAATCTGCTCATCATTTCTTTGTTGTGGTAGTATTACATCACAGTCATATGCCACCACTTGTTCATCCATTCCCCAGGTGATAGGCTTCCCTTCTGTCTTCAGCGCTTTGCCACCACGAAGAGAGTTTCTATAAATATTTTGAACATATAGGAAGAAGTCTTACACTTGGATGACTTGAATTCTATAGCATGGAATCCAGAGAGAGAATATTGCATATCAGAAACAGTAGACCAAAGAAGCAAAGTGATAATCAACCAGAAAAACCTATAGAGGAGGAGCCAGATTTTTTAAAAAGTGTTTTTAGGTTTTAAAAAAGATTTTAAAACAAAAGAAGAGTTTATATTTTATCTGAGTTAATATGAATCCATTGACTCTTCTTGAATAGGGAAGGCTCTATCTTTTAGGAGTACCCAACTCTTCTCAAACTGTTTCCTGCTTCATAATCTTATTTGCACTAAACATTCTCTTGAAAGCAGATTCTGGGTCTTATATACAAACCACTTATAAGTGGATTGTTTTCCAAAGTTCATTTGTACATACTTTTAACTGCATTGCTTGAAATAATGCCAAGGCTACAAATTTGGAAATTTTCCTCTCTGATAACAACCACCTGCACTTAATCCCTACACTACACTATCACTCCTCCAGGAACCTATTCAGAGCACCTCCTGCCTTCCCTATTTGACCAGTATATCAACCTGTTTCAAACTTCACTTGCCTCAACTTTATGTCATCCATTTCAACAGTATTTTCTCTAATCCTCTACCTGTCCCTAAATTTCCTCATATCCTTGTTCTTTTGCCTTGTTGATTCTCTCTACTAAGTGAACTCTATGCTCTCTCCAGTTCTCCTTTCCAGTGGAAGCTATTAATCATCTCAATTGCCTTCTTTGCTGATCTAATGGGATTTTTTTTTAGATGTTAGCATATTGTTGTTGTTCCTTCATTCACCACCAGTGGTGTCCAACTCTTCTTAAGTTCATGGTCCATAACATGCCAGGCCCTTTTATCCTATACTGTCTCCCAATGTTTGTCCAAGCATTAGCATGTCATCTTCAATTAAAGATAAATTTGTTCTTTCTTGGCTGATGTTAATATTTATTAAATTTGCCTTGTTGCAATAATTATTGTTTCTATAACTGTCTAATGAGAGAAGGGAGGGGGATCGTCCCTATTTTACCTCACATTTTTGTTTTTACACTGCAAGAAATGCTAGCTCATGGTTTTAATTATTTGCTTTTGATCATACTAAAGAAGTTCACATCAGTGCTTCTGCTTTTTATAGTTTTGAAATTAATAAGTGCTATGTTTTGTAAAAATTAAAATAATTGAAATAGTAAAAGAAATATTATTTTTATTGTTTTTGTTTTCCTCAAGTTGAACAATCCCCTGGATCCCTGAAATGAACCCTACTTAGTCAAAATGAATTATGAATTATTCTCTAGATATGTTACTCATTTCTTTGAAGATTTTAAAGTATTTGAATCAACTATCATTAGTGAGTTTGGTCGTCTCTCTTTTGACTCTCTCTGGTTTGGGTATCAGTAACATAAAAGGAATGTTGTAGAAAGCTTTCTCTTTACATTTAAGAATTTTTTCTAGAATAAGTAGTATTCATTCTTTAAATATTTGATATAAAATTCAGTTATAAACTCATGTGACTTGGTTTTGTTATACCTCTTTTGGTAGTTCATTTTTGATTCACTCAATTTCTTTTTCTAAAAACAAATTGTTCTTATTTTATTAATTTGAATGTTTTGTGGTTTTTGTAGATATTCATCTTTTTTCTTTAAATTCTTAAGTATATATAATATATATATAATACTAATTATTTTTTCCTCTCCTTTTTGACTTCTTATTATTTACTGGTAATTTTATTTTCTTCTTTGTTTCTTGATCATATTAGCCCAATAGTTTATCCACTTTAATAGTCTTTTTTTAAAAAAAATCTCCTAATCTGGTTGATAAATTCAATACTGTTTTTTATTCTCCACTTCCTCTATTATCTTACCTAATTTTCATTCCCCAACAGATAAGTGGTAAAATCAATGCTCAAAAGATATGAACAGACATTTCTTAAAATAGGAATTGCAAACTATAAACAACAATATGAAAGAATGCTCTAAAACACTTTTTGTGGTAGCCAAGTACTGGAAACGATATAGATACCCATAAATCCTGGTATTTAGAATCAAGTATTACTATACTATAAGAAATGTCAAATAGGATAAATACAAAGAAGCATAGAAAGTATATGAGCTGTTACAAAATGAAGTAAGCAAAGCCAAGAAAATAATATACACAAATGACTAAATTAATCTAAATGGGAAAAAATGATATCAGGATAATCAAAATTGAATGTTGCAAATTTGCAAAGGATAAATTTGGTCCTAAAGAGGATATAGGAGAATTTCCTTCCTACCATTCTTTTGCAGTGGGTTAGAGGGTAAAGAGAGGAGAAGACAAGGGAGTGAGAAGTGGAAAAGGACTTGAAAGGCCATAGATGTGAAATGTTGCATGAGACATCAGGTTTTTTCAATGTATTGATCAGTTTTGCTGAGAGTTTTTGTTTCTTTTCCTTTCTTTTTTCTTATTTTAAAAAAAATATTTGTTAAAGAGAATGGCACTTGGAGAGGAGAAAAGGGATGCAAGTAGAAATGTAGAAAATGTAAAAAGACTAATAAAAATCTATTCAAAAATAATTTTAAAGAAATCCTAGAGAATTCTAGAGAAGTACACTCATCTAGCTCAAGGTTGTACAGAAACTGATATACAATAGGAAAAAAACCTAGGCAGAAAGCCAGTCAGGTAAAACAAAATGAAAGCTTCCAAAAATGGATGAGAAATACTATAGAAATGCTTTCTGTATCAAGTGGCAGCAAGAATGGAGAACCTATACAAGGAAGATCTAATGTAAGTGGGATCACACAGCACTAGGTTATAAAAATGATTGAACTGAAAGCCAGACACACCCATACTAAGACTGCAACATCTGTACAAGGATTACAACAAAGGCTTCTGAAATCCAGAGGAATCAGACCTAAATATGCAGCTTTTTAAGTTCCTATCATCCATTCACGTATCCAAGCCAGAAGGAGACAATAACTTCACAACCAACTTTTTCCATAAGAACCAAACCTAGAAGGAAGATATCAAGAAATCCCAGTGTAAGTACTGATAAAATGTTTAAAACATTTGGTAGTTCACCTACCAAAACATACACAGGAACTAGATGAGTAGAACTATAAAATCTTCTTTATAGAAGTAAAATAGTGACCTTAATAATTGAAGAGATAACAGTTCTTCATAATTGGGTCTATGATAAAATGGCACTATTACCCCAATTAATTTACTTATTCAGTGTCACATAAAACTACCAAAGTATTACTTCACAGATCTAGAGAAAATAATAACAGTATTCATTTAGAGGAGCAAAAGGTCAAGAATCTCTAGGGAAATAATGGGGGAAAAGTGAAAAGGGAGACTTGATGATTCCAGAATTCAAACTTATAGCAATAATCATCAACACTATTTCATAATGCTTTTAAAAACAGAAAGAAGCTAATCCTCAGAACAGATAAGGTTTCAATATCTAAAGAGAAACAAGCAGTTCAGTAAATCTAAAGACTCCAATTACTAGGGTAAGGATTAATTATTTGACCAAAGCTGATAGGAGAGCTGAAAATGAGTCCAGCAAAAATTAGTTTAGACCAATATCTCACACAACATACTACAATGAGCTCCAAAAAGAAACATGGAAAAGGTATAAAAGGTTACATCATGAACAAATTTGAAGAACAAAGAAGGAAATACCTTTTATGTCAATGAATAATAGTACATAACCAAATATGGGGCAATAAATAAATATTTAATTTATTGTATTTTATTTTATTTACGATAAAATGGACAATTTCTGTTATGTAAAATTGACAAGTTTCTACACAAAGAAAATAAATACCATTAAAATTTGAAGGGAAACCATTAATTGAAGGAAAAATCTTTATACCCAGTTTCTTTGACAAATGTCTGATACCTCATATATATATAAGAAACCAATTCAAATGTATAAGAACAAGAGCTATTCCCAAAAAATAAAGATTAAGATGGGGGAAAAGCCATGCTATCAGCAGCCATATGAAAAAAATTCCATATCAACAATGAGATAAATGAAAATTAAAACAGTTATGAGGGTTTGCCTAAGAACAGCAACAAGAACAAAAAAAAAAAAAAAAGAAAACTAAAATTGTGGGAAGCACTCTTTTTGGCCCTTCTGTTCCCCATGAGATATGAAAGGGACAAGATCTTTGTAGTCTGTTCCACTCAGCCCTCTAAGATCTTGGGATGTTAGCCAACTGCTAGTTCAACATGAGTTGGCATTGGAATCTAGCAGCCCAGAAAGCTTTTAATACATTAAAGGAGATGTAGAGTCAAGGACTAGGGACTATACTATACTGGTATACTCTAATCAGACCACATTTGGAATATTGTGTTCAGCTTTAGGCTTCACAGTTCAGGAAGAATATTGATGGGCTGAAGTGTTCAGAGAGGGGCAGAAAGAGTACAAGAATGTGCCATATAAGAATCAGTTTAATATTATGAGGTTGTTCACCATGGAGAAGAGAAACATGATGTGGGCCCTGATTCAAGTATTTGAAAGGACATTTTGGGATGATAATTAGATTCTTTTTCCTTGGTCCTAGAGATAGAAAAAAATAGAAGTTGGAAAGAAAGAAAGGTAAGTTCAATTTAAGGCAAAACTTCCTAACATTTAGAACTAACCATTATGGAATTGGCTGCCTTTGGGAAGGGTGACTTCTCCTTTGTTTGAGGTCATTCAGCTTTTAATGAATGACCACTTGTCATAAATAGTATAAAGGCATCATAAAGAGCTGGAAAAGATCTCAGACACTATTTAGTTCAATTCGTTATTTTTCAGATGAGGAAACCGAGGACTGATTAGGTTAAGTCACTTCCTGAAGGCTTCATAAATAGGAAGAATTTGAATATAGGTGGTCTTATTCCAGAGCCAATGTTCTGTTGGTTTTTTTCTGCCTCCTTGGATATTTGTTATTCAGTTTAAGTTGAACTTTGGCCTCCATATTCCTTTTCTTTATTTTCCTTCTACTTGCCTTCTTATTTCTTCTTAGTTTCCTTTGCTGGATCATCCATAACCTTCCCTTTAACTATGAGCAAACTACCACAAAGTTCTGCCCTTTTTCTTATCTCTCTTTATACTTTCTCTTTTGGTGAACTCATCCATTCCCATGGATTCAATTATCCTCTGTATACAAAGGACTCCCTCCCTAGTCCTTCTCTGTAGTTCCATTCCCACTTTACCACCTGTCTTTTGGACATTGCCAACTGTATATGCCATAGCCATCTCAAACTTAACATGCACAAAAATAATTCATTATCTCTTCTCTCAAACCTACCCTTTTTCCTAAATTTATTATTTCTGTTAAGGATATTACCATCTTTCCACAGGGTGGAATTGTATTATAAAAAATCATAGAGTAACTAATCTAGTTTTGCTGGGACTTAAAGGTATACAAGGAATCATTGTAAAATATGGCTGGAAAAGTAGTTTGGTATCATGGCCCTAAATGCCAGGCTAAGGTGCTTTCAATTATTCAGAAAGTAGTTGATAGGGGGCAGCTGAGTAGCTCAGTGGTTTGAGAGCCAGGCCTAGAGATGGGAGGTCCTAGGTTCAAATCTGACCTCAGATACTTCTCAGCTGTGTGACCCTGGGCAAGTCACTTGACCCCCATTGCCTACCCTTACCAATCTTCTGCCTTGGAGCCAATACACAGTATAGACTCCAAGATGGAAGGTAAGGGTTTAAAAAAAAAAAAAAAAGAAAAAGAAAGTAGTTGATAGTCTTTGGAGGTTTTTGAGCAGGAAAATAGTGTCATATCTATAACTTTCAGAAGATTATCTTCACAGTTATGTAAAGAATGGATTAAAAAGGTCAGAGATTATAGGCAGTTTACACGATACTACAGAAGACAAAACAAGAAGTAATGAGAGTCTATACTAGGTTATAATAGTATGAATGAATACAAGAAACACTCAGGGTAAAGATCAACGAGATATGGGAAATGATTGAAAATTCAGGGTACAGTTAAAAATAAGGAAAAAATAAAAAATAATTTCCTAGCTTAAGTGCCCAAAGGTGATGATGTCATCAACTGAAATGAGAAATTGGAATATGGGAAAATGTAGGGAAGAATATGATAAGTTCGGTTTGGGACATACTGATTTTAGGTGAACCATAGCCTGGAATGGAGATGTCAAGCAGGTAGTTGAAGATAAGGGACTTACAGAAAGATTGGGTCTTGGTATACAGTTTGGGGAGTCAGCTACATTAGGGAATAGGTAAAATCTTCTGATTAGATAAGATCACAATGGAAAACATATAAAGAGATTAAAGATCTGGAGAATGATGAATCAACAAAACTGAGAAACCATTAATATGGGTAGAAGGAGAATCAGAATGGCAGCTAATGAAGTAGAGTGTGCAAATGGAGTCTGTTTCTTCATATCTAAAATGAAGAAGTTGGTTTAGATGATTCATGAGATCCTTCCAGCACTAGAACTATGATCCTAGGAACTAAGTTTGGAGACGGTGATCACTAGAAAGTTGACCACCAGTTAAGAGCTCATTAAACCACCTACTAAGATTAATTAATTAATTAATTAGGTGGGGGTGTTTTCAGCATTGGTAGGGCAAGTTCTCCCATTGCTGAAATCACAGATCCTTCAAAGTAAGAGGCTCCAAGTTTTCTTTTTGCCCTTTCATGTCCCTTTCTTAACCTGTTTTTCCCTATGACTCTTCTTTGAATGAAAGCTGTGCATACAGCCTCACTGACAGGCATTCAGTTGTCAATAGGACCAGCTAAATGAAAACCTAAAATCCTTCTACCCAGCCAGTATTGAACATATTGCCTTTACGGTGCTCTTCTTCCCTGGCAGTCTTTGAGGGAAAACTGTAGCTGAACTTCAGGATTTGGATTCACCACATGACAGCATGTTATGCAAAGAAAATCGCACCAAGAGCAAGAATCACCGTGGAAAAGTGAAGCACATCAGCAATAATTGTGTTAGTTCAGAAAGTAGAAATATGTCCCAATAGCATATGTTTTCACAATTTTCATTGAGTGCTTTCTTCGATTGAGCCAAAGCACCAAAGACATGTTTCCAGACACTGTGGTTTGGAGGAACCTTATTTTAGATACATCTGGCTCAACATAATATATAGACCTTTCTATTGTTTAGCTTACTGGCAGCAAGGAACTTGTAAAGCCCTCCTTCCAGCAGTCAGTCCTGACCTCTCCACTTAGTTCTTTTCCTGAGCCCATTCAGTTGAGAATGCCTCTCTTAAATAAGAAAATGGCACTAGATTTAAATTGTATCCCTGAGAGATAGCCTTGCCCCCATGACTTCCAATATTGCTATGGAGTCACTCTACTTCCATGTCTAAGAAAAAGAAATTTTGAGCTTCAGCTTCAACAAACCATGTAGGAATCCTATGTTTATACACAATCTAATCCTAATGGCCTGATGTTGAAGATGAATTATTTTTTTCCCTGAAGGGTGATATCTGTATAACTTCTCGATATTCCATTTTTGCTGTTTTTTTTATTTATTTTACACATAAGGAAACTGAAGTACAGAGAAGTCAAGTGCCTTGCCCAGGGTCATTGAACCAAAGTTTTTGGGGAAAAGATTTGAACTCAGTTCTTCCGCAGGATTATTTACCCTCAGGAAGTTTCAAAAGTTTCATCCTAATATTTCAAAATAAGTCAAATTCTTTTCACCTATAACTACATGACAAAAGACATATGATGCCAGTTAATGTGGTTATCTTTGCTTTTCTGTAGTTACATTATATACTCCACTGGACAAAATCATAGTAGAGAAAATATTTTCCCAGAGAAGCAGATCCTGGTTTATCTCTCAGAAATTCTATTGGGCAAAATGAATCCTAATCAGCATTACAGACCTTGAAACATGAAAGTAATTTCCAGGTCTGTGAGCCAAAGTCCCTAATACCTACCTGACAACTTGAACTAATACAGAAATACCAAATCAAATTAGAAACACTGGCTTTCCAGTTAATAATCATATTTCTTTTCCTGAAAATTATTCATTAGTTTTCAAAGTTATTATAGCTGTTTCATACTTAGTGGATTTATACAATATGTATTAATCTAACAAGAATTAGGTTCCTACTAAGTGCAAGGCAAAATCTAAAATTAAGTCCAAGTCCCTAAAACTCATGAAGCTTATGACAGCACATAGTTAAATATAGAACAAATCTGAATACCATGCCACTGTTACTATTAACTGAATTACTGCAAATAATATTTCAATGTAGAATCTCCCTACAACATTCTTCGTCTGTTTTTTGAGACTGTATCTCTAACAAACAAAAAGAAAATTATTTGAAAACTTTCTCCCCATTTTTCATCTTTATTTTCTGTGTGATCTTCTTCCATTAGATTGTAAGCTCCTTAAGGATAGGTGCCATCTTTTTTTATCTGTATTTATATCCCTAGCACATTAGCACACTGACTGTTTGGTCCACAGTAGGTGCTGAATAAATATATATTGACTATAGATTAAATTGAAAATTACCTACTTGTTATTCTAAGCAAAAAGGAACTGAACTAAGTAGCCAACTTCTTTAAATATCCTAGAAATTGCTTTAAACAATAACTCATTTTTATAGCACTTTAAAATTTTCAAAACATACCTTTTATATTCCCATTGAGAAAATAGTACAAATTCAATTTCTTCCCCTTTAACAAACACTTCTTTTTTTTTTTAACCCTTACCTTCCATCTTAGAGTCAATGCTTAGGCAGAAGAGCAGTAAGGGTTAGGCAATGGGAGTTAAGTGACTTTTCCAGGGTCACACAAGTAGGAAATATCCAAGGCTAGTTTTGGACCCCAAACCCCTTATCTCTGGGCCTCGCTCTCCATTCACTGAGCCACCTAGCTGCCCCCTGACAGATTTCTAAAGAGCTAAATGACTTTCCTGTGGTCATGCAGTTAATGTCAGAAACAAGATTCAGACCCAGCTGGTGTTCCTTGCAAGGCTTTATCCCCTGTGGCATACCATCTCTATTTTTTTTTTAAATTTGGATTAGCCTTTGAGGAACTTCATTTAAGCTGAGGCAAGGATCTATGATTTTGTCTATGTAGGAGAAAGGATGGATGAAAAGAATGGGTGTTTTCATTAGTATGAGAATTGCCTTGTCTGAAGCTGATCACAACCGATCCATAATTTAATACATATTTCTTGAGAGTGGTTCATAGGTTCACAGGGGTTAAGTGACTTGCCTTACCCATGCTTAATTGGTTAATAAGGTCAGGGGTGGGATTTGCATCCAAATTTTCCTGATTCCAATACACTGTTATTCTATAAAGTTAAGTGGCATTTCAAATTAATAATTGTGTTCCAAAATAAAAACATTTAAAGAAATGCATTTGTTAGTTATTATTAGTACATAAGACATATAGAGGTCCCAATCTGTGATTTCATCAATGTTGGAAATTTCTGGTATGGAGACTCCCTCCACTGAAGCACATCAACTCATGTGTATAATTTGCAGTCCTGGAGAATCCTAGACCTGGAGAACAAAAGTTGTGACTTGCTCATATTCACACAACTAATATGTATCAAATGTAAAACCTGAATTGAATTCTTCTAGACTCCCACAGCTGACCTCCACACCACTCTGCTGTGATGGATGCCTCTCTCTTTCATTTAATTTAAGGTAACTAAAATTTTGGGAGCAGCTAGGTGGTTCAGTGGATAGAGCACCAAGCCTGCAGTCAGGAGGACCTGGGTGCAAATGTGGCCTCAGACACTTCCTGGCTGTGGGACCCTACACAAGTCCCTTAACCCCATTACCTTGCCTTTCTTTCTTAGAGTTGTTATTAAGACAAAAAGTAGGATTTAAAATAAATGCTAAATAAAATTTGTAAACTAATTATGGATACTTAATGAAAAAAAGATTTAGAGAAATGCACTTCTTGTACTAATTATTAACAAAATACAATACTAGTTTCTCATATTCTTCCTAATATGCTTCCCTGCCACCACCACAGGGCTTTTCTACTTGAAGTTATTAGGAGAATTTAGGACTGGGACAATAAAATTCAGAAGTTGGCATTTTGTGAACTCTAACTTAGGCTATTAAAACTATCACTGATTTAAATTGACAGCTTTCAAATTCAGTATCATCTTGTGTTTTTCTTTTCTTCAGCTCTTTTTAGTGACAGTGTCATATAATATGATGATTTTATGAGTGATTCTGCTAGCTCATTCATCAGAGTAATCAATAGGGGGAAATTCAGCCATATGGGTTGCAGTCCATTTGTATTGGATAGGACAGATGGCATTATTGATAGATGGAAATATTCCAAATATTTATTTATAATGATTTTAAAGTTGCTCTGGCTCCTGAATTTTATTAATTTAATGTCTATACTTAACCAGCAACTCAGTTAGCATGTATCCATTCTGATCATATATATGAGTGAATTAAATCTTCAGTTGTCTTTGTGTTTTCAAATAAAGTGATTATTTCAGTGATGAGTGGTTTGCATTTTAGCCATGAATCATAAAATGTCAGAGCCTAAATGAACCTTAGAGTCCAACTCTCTCATTTTACAGGGAAACAAAAGCTCTGAGACAATAACAAGCTATTGCAGCTAGTAAAGGAGAAAGCCAGCATTTGAACCCATCTCCTAAATCCAGATATAGTCAGTACTCTTCTCTTTACATCATTATATTTTGCTTCATTTCTGGAGAATTTACCACATTGACATCTTAAATACTTAAAACATCTCAGAGCAGAGATGACTATTGAAAACTCTAGATATGAAGAACAGGAAGCTCTAGAACAATTTTTTCCTTACTCCCCCTTCTCATAGTTCTGTCCTAGTTCCTGTCTCAAAAGGCCACAGGATCAATCCTAGCCATAACAATGACTTATGTGGCTATTCAGTCATTTTAGTTGTGTGACCCCATTTGGGTTTCCTTGGCAAAGATACTAGAGTGATTTGTCACTTCTTCCCCCAGCTTATTTTACAGATGAGAAAACTAAGGCAAAGAGTTAAGTGACTTGCCCAGAGTCACACACCTAATGTGTGCCTGAGATGAGATTTGAACTCAGGAAGTTGAGTCTTCTTGACTCCAGGCCTGGTATTCTATCCACTGACTGCACCATCTACTGACCCCCATTCATGCTAACCTATCATTTATTAAACTGAATATAAGAATGAAAGGTTTTAGTGTTTTCTTGGCCCCTAATATGGCCCTTTGTCAAATGAGGTAATGATTGTTCTTGTTTAACAGATGATAGTAAAGTCCAGGGTTCAAAGCCTATTCAAAGCCAGGAAATCCATGAGGCATCAGATTCTAGAGTTAAGTCAAAATATGTGAATTCAGAAACAATTCATGGGAGATGTGTGGAAAAGAAGAGTGGAAAAACAGAATTAGGAAAGCAGGAGAGAAGGAATGATGACACCCAAAATATAACCACTAAAGAATCCACTAACGCAGTGATGGGTAAACTTTTTTTTTTTAATTTTTAGAAAAATTTTTCATGGTTACACAATTCATGTTTTTACTTTACCCTTCACCCCCTCAAATTCTCCCTCCCCCATAACTAACTCACATTTCCACTGGTTTTAACATGTATGGTCAGTCAAGACTTATTTACATATTATTGATAGTTACATTGGTGTGGTCCTTTCAGGTCTGCATCCCCAATCATGTCCTCTTCAACCCAAGTGTTCAAGCAGTTGTTTTTCTTCTATGTTTCCTCTCCTGCAGTTCTTCCTCTCAATGTGGGTAGCGTTCTTTCCCATAAATCCCTCAGAATAGTCCTGAGTCATTGCATTGTTGCTAGTACAAGAGTCCATTACATTCGATTGTACCACAGTGTATCAATCTCTATGTACAATGTTCTTCTGGCTCTGCTCCTTTCACTCTGCATCAGTTCCTGGAGGTCTTTCCAGTTCACATGGAATTCCTCCAGTTTATTATTCCTTTTAGCACAACAGTATTCCATCGCCAACATATACCACAATTTGTTCAGCCATTCCCCAATTGAAGGGCATACCCTCATTTTCCAGTTTTTTTCCACCACAAAGAGCACAGCTATAAATATTTTTGTACAAGTCTGTTTATCTATGATCTCTTTGGGATACAAACCCAGCAATAGTATGGCTGGATCAAAAGGCAGGCATTCTTTTATAGCCCTTTGAGCATAGTTCCAAATTGCCATCCAGAGTGGTTGGATCAGTTCACAACTCCACCAGCAATGCATTAATATCCCAATTTTGCCACATCCCCTCCAACATTCATTACTCTCCCCTGCTATCATTTTAGCCATTCTGCTAGGTGTGAGGTGGTATCTTAGAGTTGTTTTTGATTTTCATTTCTCTAATTATTAGAGATTTAGAACACTTTCTCATGTGCTTATTGATAGTTTTGATTTCTTTATCTGAAAATTGCCTATTTATGCCCCTTTCCCATTTATGAATTGGGGAATGGCTTGATTTTTTATACAATTGATTTAGCTCCTTGTATATTTGAGTAATTAGACCTCTGTCAGAATTTTTTGTTATAAAGATTTTTTCCCAGTTTGTTGTTTCCCTTCTGATTTTGGTTGCATTGTTTTTGTTTGTACAAAACCTTTTTAATTTAATATAATAAAAATTATTTATTTTACATTTTGTAATTTTTTCTAACTCTTGCTTGGTTCTAAAATCTTTCCTTTCCCAGAGATCTGACAAGTATGCTATTGTGTTCACTTAATTTACTTCTTTATATTCAAGTCTTTCACCCATTTGGAATTTATCTTGGTGTAGGGTGTGAGATGTTGATCTAAACCTAATCTCTCCCATATTGTTTTCTAATTTTCCCAGCAGATTTTGTCAAATAATGGATTTTTGTCCCAAAAGTTGGGCTCTTTGGGTTTATCATACACTGTTTTGCTGATGTCACTTATCCCAAGTCTATTCCACTGATCCTCCCTTCTTTCTCTTAGCCAGTACCATATTGTTTTGATGACTGCTGCTTTATAGTATAGCTTAATATCTGATACTGCTAAGCCACCTTCCTTCACGTTTTTTTTATTATTTCCCTTGATATTCTTGATCTTTTGTTCTTCCAAATAAACTTTGTTATAGTTTTTTCTAATTCAGTAAAAAAGTTTTTTGGTATTTTGGTAAGTATGGCACTAAATAAGTAAATTAATTTGGGTAGAATGGTCATTTTTATTATGTTAGCTTGTCCTACCCATGAGCACTCAATGTTTTTCCAATTGTTTAGATCTAGTTTTAATTGTTTGGAGATGGGTAAACTTTTTAAAGAGGGAACCAAAGGAAAGGAAATGCTCATCTGTCGGTCTGTTTCTAAGGCAACTCTTCAAGTTTTATTGTATTGTATCCTACTCATTGTGTTTGTCAGATTAGGAATAATGTTGAGTGGCCAGGATAGAACATTTCAGGGGCCGCATCTGGCCCGCATGACATAGTTTGCCCATCACTGCCCTAAAGGGTTAATGTCCTCAGCAAGATAGTGTGTGATAAACCTAAAGATCCCATCTTTTGGGACAAGACCCCACTGTCTGACAAAAACTGCTGGGAAAATTGGAAAACAGTATGGTATAGATTAGATCTAGGTCAGCATCTCACAACCTATACCAAGATAAGTTCAGAATGGGTAAATAACCTAACTATAAAGAAGGAAACTATAAGTAAATTAGGTGAACATAGAATAGTATGCTGTCAGATCTATGGGAAAGGAAAAAATATAAGAACAAGTAAGAAATAGAGAATATTACAAAATGTAAAATGAATAATTTTGATTACAGTAAATTAAAAAGGTTTTGTACAAACAAAGCCAATGCAACTGAAAATAGTAGGGAAGCAACAAATTAGCGGGGAGGAATCTTTATAACAAAAACCTCTGACAAAGATCTAATTTTTCAGATATATAAGGAACTAAATCAATTGCACAAAAAAAATCAAGCTATTCCCCATTTGATAAATGGGCAAAGGACACAAATAGGCAGTTTTTAGATAAAGAAATCAAAATTATCAATAAGCACATTAAAAAGTGTTCTAAATCTCTTGTAATTAGAAAAATGCAAATCAAAACAACTCTGAGGTACCACCTCACACCTAGCAGATTGGCTAATATGACAGCAAAGGAAAGTAATAAATGTTGGAGAGGATGTGGCAAAATTGGGAAAAAAAGATCTCCAGGAATTGATGCAGAGCGAAAGGAGCAAAACCAGAAGAACACTGTACACAGAGACGGATACACTGTGGCACAATCGAATGTAATGGACCTCTCTACTAGCAGTGATGCAATGACCCAGGACAGTTCTGAGGGATGCAGGAGAAAGAACATTATCCATATACGGAGAAAGAACTATGGGAGTAGAAACACAGAAGAAAAACAGTTTCTTGATCACATAGTTCGATGGGGATACAATTGGGGATGTAGACTCTAAATGATCACTCTATTGCAAATATTAATAATATGGAAATAGGTCTTGATCGATGATACATGTAAAACCCAGTGGACTTGCTCATTGGCTACAGGAGGGGGGAAGGAAGATGGGAGAGTAAGAATATGAATCATGTAACCATGGGGGGGGGATCCAAATTAAATAAATAAATTTTAGATTTTAAAAAAAAGACTTAAAAAATAAATTTGTTTTATTGTTTTTTAAAAAAGAATCCCCTAAAGTGAAGTCACTAGTAGAGTGTTCCAGAGATCTGCTCTTGACTCATTGTTTTGCTCAAAAGCATTTTCTCTCCATTTTTTTTCCTCCTTTGCCCCAACAATCTTGACCTTATCCATGAAGGTGTATATTTGTCACCCCTCACCTTTGCTAAAATATAAGGGCCCTTGAGGGTAGATACTCTTCCATTTTTGCTTATGTTTAAATCTGTATTTGATCAGCAGCTACTGTATGGCCTTGCACAGAGAAAATGTGTTGTAATCGTTCATTTGAATTGAGGGAAGGAGAGGCCTGGGTTTTCTCTTAATGTAGATTAGTTGCACAAAAAGAATCACCCCAAAGATAGGAGCTTTCCTTTACTGGTTATGGTCC
This sequence comes from Gracilinanus agilis, assembly GCF_016433145.1. Lineage (NCBI taxonomy): Eukaryota > Metazoa > Chordata > Mammalia > Didelphimorphia > Didelphidae > Gracilinanus > Gracilinanus agilis. The sequence goes on from NC_058131.1 coordinate 536,249,381, forward strand.
TGTGAGCCACATCACAATTCACTCCCACTCATCACCTTAACTAAGGACATCATAGCTGTGGGCTTGAACAGCAGAGTCCACATTAAGTGATTTTGATCAAGATGGATCACATTTGAGTATCTATGTCGTCAATATTATATTAATGCTTCTAAGAACTGGAGACCTCAGTAAGTGCAAGTCTAGATCTCTATAATTTCTCACCATATGTCAAATTTCAATAAAATCTATTAAAATTTAATTAACCATTTCTTCTCTTAAAACTCTCATCATGATGTAGGCTAGTATCTTATAAAAACATAAGGAGGAATTCAGAACAAATTATCCATGTGGTTTGCTACCAAAATTAGCTGTCAGCACATTTCTGTAGAGAACAAGAGATAGATTAATTAAAATATAAAGACAGTGTGATAGAATATAAAAGGCCTTGGATTTAAGATCAGGTGAGACACAGGTTCAAATCCTACCTGTACCAATTAACTCTATGAAGTTCAGAAATTTACTTAAGCCCTTTCAGTCTCACTTTCCTCATCTATAAAATCAGGATAATTAAAACTGACTTACCTACCTACCTTATAAGGATCAAATGAAATAATATCTTTAAGTGCTTTAAACACTTCAAAGCAATAAGTAAATGCCTGTATTATATCAGATATGTCGCCTTTTGTTTTGTTAAGTCACTAAGAGTTCATGAAACACACACTATGCTCCTAATACTTCTCCAGATGCCATGGGGCACTTGGTCTTTTCCTACAGAGACCTTACCTATGGCACCTTATTATGTTACCTCTCAGTGTTTGAGATGAGGTTAACAGAAACAGCTAGATATTTCAGTAGGAGTTAAGAAGACAAGAATTCAAATCTGACCTCAGTCACTTACTGTGTGACCCTGAGCAAGTCACTTAAGCCTGCTTGCCTCATTTCCTTAATCTATAAAATAAACTGGAAAAGGAAATGGCAAAGCATTCCAGTATCTTTGCCAAGAAAACCCCAGATGAGGACAAAAAGAGTTGGACATGACTGAACATCAATATACCAACAGAGATAATGTCTAAAGAAGCCAAAGCTCAATAACAAATGAAGAAGACAGATTAGAAATGGAAGAATAGACAGATTCCTCTGCCTGATACTTGGAAAAAGGGGGTACTTAGTTTCTTTAAAAATTAGCATACAGGGGAGCAGCTGGGTAGCTCAGTGAATTGAGAGCCAGGCCTAGAGAAGGGAGGTCCTAGGTTCAAATCTGGCCTCAGACACTTCCCAGGTATGTGACCCTGGGCAAGTCACTTGACCCCCATTGCCTAGCCTTTACCACTCTTCTGCCTTGTAGTCAATCAATACTGTGTATTGACTCCAAGAGAGAAGGTAAGAGTTTAAAAACAATTAACATACAGTTATGAAAAAAATTATATATTGATATGTCATTTTGCTTTTTTTCACTCCTACCTAAGAAATCATATACTTGAATGCTTTTCAGTAAGTTTAAGAATTTATTTTTCTTTTCAGTCAGCAAACATAGATGTTATTCTGACTAGTAGAATCTAAAAAGGTTTTGTCACAACTCTTCTATGTTTTCTTCCTTGGTTCAGTAGCAGATTTAGAGTACAGAGTACTAGGTCCAGAGCCAAAGGATCCAGTTTCCTGCCATTGACACTACTGTGACACTGGGCAAGTACTTTTTTAAAAAATTCCTCTTAGCCTCAGTTTTCTTAATATTAAAAATTGTGGAATGGACCAGATATCCTCTGAGTCCCCTTACAGCTTCACATTTATGACCTTCTCATTTTTCTCACCCTTTTCCACTCAAAAATTTTGCATTTATGGAAATACTTGTTTCCTAAATAAGTGCCTATCATCAGTTTTTTAATAAATCATGCCAAGGGGGTCTTTACAAATGTTCCAGAAAGGTCATATCATTTTCTAATAACCATAATACCTGGCATTTGTTTAGCAATTTGTATACATAATTTCTTTTGATTCTTGATGACTTTGATGACTTTAAGAGATAGATAATACAAGATATTATTGTGTCCATCTTTCAGATAAGGAAACTGAGATGTAGAGAGATCAAAGTGAGTTGTCTATGGTAACAATGCTAATAAGTGTCAAAGGCAGAATCCATTATCCACATTTCTCCTGATTCAATATCTATTGCTCTTTTCATTATAACCTTTATAATTGTAAACTATATTTTGATATCTAAAAAAGCATTAAGCTAATTAAGTTCACAAATAAAATAAATAATTGCTAATGAATTCCACCACATGCCAATGAAAGATTTTAATAGGAGAAATTATTATTGTACACTTTAATTTTAACATGCTATAGGTCCCATTACATTATTTCTGTAGAGAACAAAATACTTCAAATATAGAAAATAATAATTGCCTTACTGTATGAAAAGCAGTGGACATAACATAAGGATCCTAGAACTGAATCAGATTGTGAAAATTACCCAGACACATGGAAGAATAATGGTTCATTTGAGATTGAGATTTTTTTTTTTTGCCATTTACTTTGTCAGAGTTTTAACCTATATTATCCAGAGTATATCCGAGTAACTTTAGTGATAGATCATATATTCCTGAAGTCAGAATTTAAAGAAAAAACAAAGATGAAAAATGAGGAGGCTGATCTAACTGAGAAAATAAGTTGCCTAAATTGAATTTGTCAACAGATTATTTCTTTAAACCCTCGATTGTCTGAAGATGATGTGAAAGCTCAGAAGATATGTCAGCATTTTAAACTGAAGAGCAAACTGCCTCTAGGGAAGCAGATTTTTTTTCATAGTTTAGCCCATGTAGCTGACCATTTAACAACCTTCTCCAAAGTTGTCATGATCTGATAGGGTGGAAATGGGAGAACTGTTTTAAATAGCTGCATTATTTTTTGAACTTTTATCAAATCAATTTCATTACAGACATTTTTTTCCAAGCCACCTACTACTTGTTAGCAATCTTAGTTTGTCAAGGAAAGCTGATACCAATTGATCGTACTGGGAAATAAAGAAATAAATTTTGGCATAATAAGGTATTTTATAAGCTGAGGTTGTTGAACAAAAGCAGCCCTGTCAACTACAGTGGCATTTAAGCTCAGGAAAGATTGATGTTTGAAAATGTAAAAGCAGACAGAGAAAAATATGTTTTCAAGCTTAGGGGAGTGCCAACAATGAAGGGTAAAATAAATAAAAAGTAAGGCCCACAATATTGTTGTACCTTGTCAAGGATATGCTAATTGAAACCAGGCCTTTAAAAAGGGGTGGGGGGAAGGGGTTTAAGATTTCCAAAAAAGGCTAGTCAGAATGTGACATATTTTTAAGTGCATTTTCAAATCACACAGTGATAGCTGACATTAGCAAAAACTCTACCATTAAATTAGCCCAAAATTATGCCCTTAGATTACATTGTCAAATGATCTCCTACAGATTAATTAATGTAATTGGCCATGTTACCAAGAGAAACCTAATAGTTTTGAAAAATATCGACATGAACTTCATGTGTCCCCATCATAAATTCAATAGTTAGAAAAATGCATGTTTCTGTTTATTTCTTCTGTCACGTCAGGTTTACGACATTTATTTTGTAGTTGTATATTGTGTTTTGAATATGCCCTGATTTGAGATATTAAAATAGATCTCTCTTATGGCCTATGTTAAGACCACGCAGTGCATTCAAATAACTAGGTAGCAATGGGCTTTCATCTTGTGGCTGCTATATTTCATTTCCCCAGGGTTAGGATTAAACAGAGTTTTTGTATTCATCTGAAGCAATTTTAATGAGAATATTTAACATGGGTCAAGTGTAGAGTAGTGGAATTCTGAAAGTGCTTAGAAATATTTTGCCTTTAACATTGGAACATAGTGGAATAGGAACAAAATTAAACACCTGTTGTTTTTTAAATTTGACGTTAGAAATTGCATTGTGGTTTTTTTTTGTAAATCTAATGAAATGTGTTTTATTAATATATTTCAAGAAGAAAATAGTTGAATAAAAACACCAAACTGTTTGCAAATAAGTATGTCTTAGCCAGATAGTTGCAAATTTGTCACATAGGTATCCATTATACTTAATACCAGTGCTCAATTCATGCCATAAAGTCATTTGCTCCTTTAAATAGTTATCTCCTCCACATCACAACTTTCCCTATCAGATTTTTTAAAATTTTTTTATTGATTAATTAAAGAAAATTTTTCCATGGTTACATGATTCATGTTCTTTCCTTCTCCTCCTCCCATCCCCCTTCCATAGCTGATGCACCATTCCATTGAGTTTTACATGTGTCATTGATCAAGACCTATTTCCATATTATTGATATTTACACTGGGTGATCATTTAGAGTCAATATATCATATCCCAATCATATCCCTATCAATCCATGTGATCAAGCAGTTGTTTTTCTTCTATGTTTCTACTCCCACAGTTCTTTCTCTGGATGTGAATAGTGTTCTTTCTCATAGGTCCCTCAGAAATGTCTTGGATCATGCATTGCTCCTAGTACAGAAGTCCATTACATTCAGTTGCACCATAGTGTATCAGTCTTTGTGTATAAAGTTCCCCTGGTTCTGTTCCTTTCACTCTGCATCAGTTCCTGGAGGTCGTTCCAATTCACATTGAATTCCTCCAGTTCATTATTCCTTTTAGCACAATAGTATTCCATCACCAGCACATACCACACTTTGTTCAGCCATTCTCCAATTGAAGGGGATCCCCTCATTTTCCAATTTTTTGCCACCACAAAGAATGCAACTATAAATATTTTTGTACAAGTCTTTTTCCTTATGATCTCTTTGGAGTACAAACCCAGCAGTGGTATGGCTGGATCAAAGGGTAGACAGTCTTAAAGCCCTTTGGGCATAGTTCCAAATTGGCATCCAGAATGGTTGGATCAATTCACAACACCAGCAATGCATTAATGTTCCTATTTTGCCACATCCCCTTCAACATTTATTACTTTCCTTTGCTGTCATGTTAACCAATCTGCTAGGTGTGAAGTAGTATCTCAGAGTTGTTTTGATTTGCATTTCTCTAATTACAAGAGATTTAGAGCACTTTTTCATGTGCTTATTGATAATCTTGATTTCTTTATCTGAAAATTGCCTATTCATGTCCCTTGCCCATTTATGAATTGGGGAATGGCTTGATTTTTTGTACAGTTGATTTAGCTCCTTATAAATTTGAGTAATTAGACGTTTTTCAGAGGTTTTTGTTATAAAGATGTTTTCCCAATTTGTTGTTTTCCCTATCAGCTTTGATATATCTTGGATCAGCATAAAAAATTAAATGGGAATTTGGGGGGAGTTTTGTGGAAGCTGCAGATGACATCAACACGGAAAAAAAGTTTAGAAACTCAGAAACATATACTCAACCAAAATTTACAATAATATAATACAATAGTCAATATAATAAAATTATATACAACAATATCATACAATACTCTATTGACTTTCTGTTCACTTCTATTATATTATAAAATATAAGCCATTTTGGCATTTAAAGCCCTTCTGAATATGGGTTAATGCTACCTTTTCAGGCTTACCATCCATTAATCTCCTTCTTTAATTCTATGTTCCAACCAAAATAACTTAAATGCTTTTCCCTATGCATCTCTTATTTCCTTGTCCATGTATAGGTTGTCTTCTTTCCCTAGACTACAGTTCTTCCTCACCTCAACCTCTTGGTATCTCTTAGCTTTTTCAAGACTCATCTCCTATGCGATACCTTTTCTGATCCCTCTCCACTCAATTGTTAGTACCTTCCTGTGAAATTACTTTATATTTATATTTCTTTTATTTACTTATATTTGTATATGTTGTTTCCCTCAATCAATTAAAAGCTCCTTAATGACTTTTATTTTGATTTTTTATACCTTCTGTCTAATATAGCATCTAGAATAGAGCAAGCATTTAATAAATATTGATTGATTAATTGATTACTTAAATCTTTCTTCTGGATTATTTTTAGCATTATCCTGATACTAATCCAGCACATAAATTATCAGTCTCTTATCCCACCCTCTCATTACATGACTGGCCTACCTCCTTTACTAGTCACACATTTCTTGTATGATAATTATTCTATTTCTTGTATCTTGTATCTGCTCATTATTTAAAATATACTGTAGAAAAAATATTATATATATATATATATATATATATATA
>NC_058131.1:536257002-536267032 GCF_016433145.1 Gracilinanus agilis
CATGTATAGGTTGTCTTCTTTCCCTAGACTACAGTTCTTCCTCACCTCAACCTCTTGGTATCTCTTAGCTTTTTCAAGACTCATCTCCTATGCGATACCTTTTCTGATCCCTCTCCACTCAATTGTTAGTACCTTCCTGTGAAATTACTTTATATTTATATTTCTTTTATTTACTTATATTTGTATATGTTGTTTCCCTCAATCAATTAAAAGCTCCTTAATGACTTTTATTTTGATTTTTTATACCTTCTGTCTAATATAGCATCTAGAATAGAGCAAGCATTTAATAAATATTGATTGATTAATTGATTACTTAAATCTTTCTTCTGGATTATTTTTAGCATTATCCTGATACTAATCCAGCACATAAATTATCAGTCTCTTATCCCACCCTCTCATTACATGACTGGCCTACCTCCTTTACTAGTCACACATTTCTTGTATGATAATTATTCTATTTCTTGTATCTTGTATCTGCTCATTATTTAAAATATACTGTAGAAAAAATATTATATATATATATATATATATATATATACCATAGCTTATTTACACCAACCATGCATCTTGCTATTGACCTTTGAATCATCTACAACTTGTAATGTTTCAAGATAACTACATAGCATTATCATAAGAACATTTATGTTGAAAATATTGGTTTTTATATTGAAAGAAATGCTTCAGAGGAAAGTAACTATCCCAATTTTTAATTGGCCATACAGCTATTTGTCAGTTTTACCCAAAAGCTTTTCCCATCCATTTGATTTGTTCTGTATGGATTGCTAAGCCAATTGTGAAGAATCATGAAATTCATTGAGGAGGTCCTATAATGTCCTTGAGTTTGATGTAATCAATACAGTGTTATATGAAAACAAGCATCCAACGTATCTGACAAGCTCTGAGAAATCTCTTTTATATCTGAACCCCGACCAGGACATTCTCAGGATTAGTGGTGAACACCTTTATTGAACATATTTCTTCATATCTTTTATGTCAATATCAGAAGATAATAGAACAGATTTATCTCTATGGTTTCTTTTATTAAGAAATCTTAAATGCCTTTAATGAGAAATTCTTTGCCTAGGGGAAACATTAAAGGGTTCATTTTGCTTTTCCAAGAAGAATACTTTATGTAACCAACAAAAAATAAGTGCCATGAGACTTTTGATTCTCTAGGCTAAACCTTTTAGTCAATTGAATGTCTAAAGATTTGATCTGCTGTGGAAAAATCTTACTACTTCCTACATAAGGACTTTCTCATAAGGACTTATAAGAAAATAGATATGTAGGTCAGTAGTTATTTATATTCTCTCAAATGTCTTTTTGGGCTAAGATTATTTCCATGATTACCCCCCCCCATTCTTTTCAAATTGTTCCCTTCCTTGGATATCTTGTAAGGAGAAGCACTATGACATAAAAGATACTGTCCTGAACTTGGAGTCAAGAAGTCTTAGATTCAAATCTCATCTTTAACACATACTGGCTTCATGATCTTTAAACTCTCAGTGCCCCTACAGTTCATGAATCTCAGAAAAGGGGCTGACCATCAGTGAAAAGAGTTTCCTAATCAAGTAATTAGAAACCTAATACACATATTCAGTCCCCTTCTCTATTCCCCATTATTATTTTACAATAATCCCTCACTGATTTGATTGTCACTTTATAATACAAATTAACTGTGTGTGTACAGTTATTCAAGTCTAGTCACTTTCCCCAATGTTGCTTTGTTCATGCCATCTCTACTTTCTTATAGAGTATAGCATGGATTGAGATATTGATTCTTAATATAGTGGCTCTACTGTCATTAATGATAAACCTAGATTTTTAAAGAAATGCTGACTGACATGCTGGTACCACTTCCCACCAACTTATTATCTTCCTGTCAGTTTCATTTGTGAAAACCTCTGGGATAATGTGGTGTGGCTGGGTCTACACACTTATACTTCTTTTCCTTTCTTTTCTTTTTTCTGAAATCCTTACCTTCTTAGAATTGATAATAAGTATTGGTTCCAAAGGAGAAGAATAGTAAGGGCTACGCGATTGGGGTTAAGTGACTTGCCAGGAATACAGAGCTAGGAAATGTCTAAGATTAGATTTGAACCCAGGACCTCCCATCTCCAAACCTGTCTTTCTATCCTCAGAGCCACCTAGCTGCCCTCACGCTTATTTTCTCATGTACTCTTTTACAAAGTGATATTGTTTTCTTCCACTAATTCCCAAAATCAGTATGTCAAGATCTGTGATTTGGACAGTGTAGATAAACCCTCCACTAAGGCAGGTTCTATCCCATTCCTAGCTTAACAGATAAGTTTTAGGAAGTTGTCTGAGGCCAAGAGAAAATGATTTATCCAAGGTAACACAGTTAGTAACCATCTGAGATAAGATTAGAATCCAGGCCCATAGGCCCCAGAACCAGTGACATAAAAACAAAACAAAAAATATATATTAAAAGGTAGACTTAGAAGCCATTAATAATGAAAGATTAGAGTGAGATAAAATGTTAAAAATTTAAGGCATAGATCTAATCTAACTCCTTAATTTCACATAAGGAAATTGAGGCCCAGAGATATTAAATGGCTTACTAGTAACTGGCTGAGCTGGGATTAGAGCCCAGAAAGTCTTGAGGATTTTTTTATGATTTTTATTTATTTGAAGACAGAAGTTATACTATTTGTAAATCTAATGAAATATGAGTCAAAGTAGAATATTTTTCAGTAAGATTACAAAACTTTGAATTTAAATATACTTGCATCAAAACCAAACTATAAAATATAATGCATTTTATCTGAGTACCTATATAGAATTATTGCTATAGCTCAAAAAACATAAGCTCGAAATTATTTTTTTATTATTCCTATAATGGAAAAAAGAAAGGAAAAATAAAATCCTCTGCTTTGCCCAAAAACATGGTAAAAAATCACCTAGCTGAGCCTTGCAGCCACAGCAGATTTTTCCAGACTCTCTTTCCCTGAAGCAGTCTTTTTATTTCAGCACCATAAGTGATTTTCCATCTTTCTCACTGAAGTGCTCTGGTATATTAACACCATTCTCCCTCTCAGGACATTGTTGGCTGGATTAAAGCCAAGAGGAAATAAAGGATTTCTCTGTCCTGGGTATTTATGAGTATCTCCTATTGTGTTTTAAAAAACTCCTAGGTTGGATCTGCTTCTGGGTGGATACTTGCCTGTCATTGTATGGACAGTTCCTGAAAGGCAGCCTTGAGATTGTATTGTATTTGATAGGATCTCGGTTTACTTAGCTCTTTTACAAAACAGGGAATGCAGAGCTCCACTGAAATACCTTGAGTTCTAAATGATACTCAGAAATTACTTCAGATCTAAGGAATATCCAATTATTGCTTGAGGGTAGACCTCTCTGTTTCAGAAGCTCTTTGAATATCTCTTAAAGACAAAAGAATGGAGTAGTATGATACACTATTTTCTAAAATAATTCAGATTCCTGCCCTGTAAAACAGTGTTTTTTATATTGAGTCTATTCTAGATATGAGCTTTCCATGAAAGTACTCTGAAATCTAGCAATGAAAAGCCCGATCCTCTTACTAGAATGAGAAGAGAGATCTTCCTCCCACTTAGGAAGGAGGTCTAATGTTTAGATCAGTGATTCCCAAAGTGGGCGCTACTGCCCCCTGGTGGGTGCTGCACTGATCCAGACAAGTGGTGATGGCCACAGGTGCATTTATCTTTCCTATTAATTGCTATTAAAATTTTAAAAAAATTAATTTTCAGGGGGCTAAGTAATATTTTTTCTGGAAAGGGGGCGGTAGGCCAAAAAAGTTTGGGAACCACTGGTTTGGATAGTTTTCCCGTGATGCATAATGTACACTATCCCAAACTTTCACAGTTCTATCAAAAGTAGAAATTAATAGTCATTTCCCAGTGCACTAAATGCTTCATGTCACAACATTCTAAAAACCTACTTTTTTATTCAGATATATTTTATTTTCTTAATTACATGCAATAACAATTTTCAACATTTATTTTCTGAAATTATAAGATCCAAATTATCTCCCTCCAGATCCCCCTCTTGGAGATGGTATCCAATTTGATCTTGGTTATAGATGTATCATAAACATCATAAACATAAACATAAATATATACATCATAAATATACTTCCATATTGGTCACTGTTGTAAGAGAAAATTCATATAAAACAAAACCCCAAAATAAAGCTATAAATAAACAATATGAAAGATAGTATGCTTTGATCTACATCTGATTCCAACAGTTCTTTCTTTGGAGGTGAATAGCATTCTTTGTCATGAGTCCTTCAGAATTGTCTCAAATCATTACATTACTGTGAATAACTAAGTCTTTTACAGTTGATTATTGTACAATATTGTTTTTGCTGTGTACAATGTTCTAGTTATGCTTATTTCACTCTGCATCACTTCATGTAGATATTTCCAGCTTTTTCTGAAATCATCCTGCCCATCATCATTAAGCACAATATGCCTCAGTTTATTCAGCCATTCCCCAATTGATGGACATTCCCTCAATTTCCAATTCTTTGCCTCTGCCAGAAGAGATGCTATGAATATTTTTGTGCATATAGGTGCTTTCCCCTTTTTTATGATCTCTTTGGCATACAGACCTAGTGCTGGTATTACAGGATCAAAGGGTATGAACAAATTTTATAGCCCTTTCTGGAGGCCTACTCTAGATGGTGGTCCTTGATATTCATCTCATTTTTAAAAAATAAACAACTTTGAAAAATTTAAGAGCTCTGATCATCACAACAGTCAACTAGGATTCCTAAGGACCAATAATGAAAAGTATTATACCTCTATCAGAAAATCATTGAGGGGGCAGCTGGGTGGCTCAGTGGATTGAGAGCCAGGCCTAGAGGTCCTAGGTTCAAATCTGGCCTCAGACACTTCCTAGCTTTGTGACCCTGGACAAGTCACTTGACTCCCATTGCCTTGCCCCGTTAAAATCATTATCTGGGATAAGATGGATGCCACCTTGACTGACAGGGCTAGCAGTTGAGAACTTGGAATGTTCCCAGTTGCCATGAGCCAGGGGCAAAAGTCGGTTGGCTCCACCCTATAAATACCCCCTAGGAACAACAGTTGGGGGGTCTCAGACTTGAGAGAGCAAGAACTGGGACAGAGGGAGGTGAATGGTGGAAGAAGGTAGGCCTGAACCTGTAACCTGTACCTGACTGAGAGAGAGCTAGTGATCAATCAACACCATTGATAGTAGAGCTGAGAGGGTATAGATCATCAATCAACATCAACATCAATAGCCTTCCCTAATCTCTGGCTTGGCTATGGCCAGGTCAGGCCATAGTTAGTGAGAGGGTGAAGACCTCCAGCTTCTACCAGCCTAGCATTCTCCAGACTTGATCAACAATTAGCTAGTAGCCAAACAATAGCAATAGGGTTCCCAGATCCTCAAACCTATTACCTTGTTTCCCTTCCCCATTAATAATACAGTGATTTACCAGCAAGTACCTTTCCTGAGCGGTTATTCTACCACAGGCCTTGGGAAGGGGAGAATCAATACACAGTCAGATAACAACATTTCCAATAGCCAGTCAATAGCCTATCAACCATTAATCCAACCTCAGGTTGGGCCTAGTGAGGTTAACCATCTTCCTAACCTCCTAGGGGTCCCAACCTGGGCAACTGTTAGAAGGAAGCCAGTGACAGGCTTAACCAACCAAGCCTGTCAGGGAGGAGAGGGATAGAATACATCCATAGCTATTGTGAGAGGAGTGTGTGTTTCCTCCCTTAACAATTATAGGTCAGCTTAGACCTTGAGCACCTGATCCCTCCTCCATTCACACCATCTCAGAGATCTACATACCATTTATGTTCCCAGATCTAGAGAGGAGTGTCTATAGGGAGATATATAAAGATATATCTTCTTCAATTCTTTCATTCCTTTTTTTTTAACCCTTAATTTTGGTGTATTGTCTTATAGGTGGAAGAGTCGTAAGGGTGGGCAATGGGGGTCAAGTGACTTGCCCAGGGTCACACAGCTGGGAAGTGGCTGAGGCCGGGTTTGAACCTAGGACCTCCCGTCTCTAGGCCTGACTCTCACTCCACTGAGCTACCCAGCTGCCCCCTGTCTTTCATTCCTTTTTAACAGCCCTTACCACTCTTCTGCCTTGGAGCCAATACACAGTATTGACTCCAAAATAGAAAATAAGAGTTTTAAAAAAATCATTGAGATAACTATGAAGAATGGGACACATGATTTTGGATATGGCCAGTGTGGGAATTTGTTTTATTTGACTCTACATATATTTGTTATCAGGAGGAAAAAAGTAGTCATTACATTGTATTAGAATAACTTTATAAAATAATCTACAATAAATAAGTGGATTTTCTTCTGAAACAGGGAAAAGAACTTGAAGATCTCCTCAATTTGTTAGAATTTCTGCCTGTGAAAAAATTCTTCTACCAAATAGTTTGCAACCTGATGAATGAGTTGATTTGATTCTAAAGTATATCTGTCCCTTAGGTTTTCATAAAAGCATAGCTTTTCACCTTTCAAATGGAAGCCTTTCTTTTCTTCTCCAAAAAATAGTTTTCCTAAAATCAAAAGGAATTGGTCAATGATTGAGACCTAGGCAAATTTTTTTTAAACTCGTAGTCTTCAGCTTCCCCATCTATAAAACTGGGAGAAATCCATGTCTATTCTACTCAAAAAATTCTTTCAGTCTAGGAAGCATATCTTACTAAAGGAAGAGTGTGTACCCTATACTATACTCAGAGTGACTAGGAACTCGATATAGACCAGTCCTCCAGTTCCTTCCTTCTGCCACCTTTTCTCTCATTATTAGAGTTACTAGCATTATATTGTATAATAGATATGTTTCTCAAAAGTTGCATTTAAATGGAATATTTATAAATTAAATTGTTTTCCCATTGCTTAATTAAAAGTCTTATATTTTATGTCTTATGTTTATAATTCTGTGAAATGGGGAAATTCTCAAATAAAAACTTCAAAATATGCTACAATTTCTCTGACTATATATAATGAAGTAGTGTGAGATGAAAGAATGAAGACCTACATTCTAGTCTCAATTCTTACACTAATTAACTAAATATGGATATGAGCCAGTCATCTACTTTAAAGGATCTTATTTTCTTCATCTTTAAAACTTAGTTATGTTAGATCACCTATGGAACTGTGATGGTCCATGATTCTACATTTATGAATGTTACTATATAAATAATAGTTTTTTAATGTAAAAATTATTTCTGGATTTTCCATGAAGTACAGTACTCCTATATCAAATTCAGAAGAATCACTATAAGAATTCGTTATATGAAGGATTTCCCAGATAATGGCTATGGATTCTATCATAAGCTTAATTTGAAAATGTAGCCACGTATTTCTGATGCATCCTTTAAGACAGAACTTAAGCCATTTTTTATTGCCTCTTTACCTAGTGAAATTATGGCAATTTTAAAGGAAATGATAGCCAACAACTTTTTTCAAGGATGGATTGAGTGCAGTCATACATTTAATTAAAGGAGTGGATGAGACGATAGCTTGAGGCCCTTTCTAGTCCTGCAACTTGGTGGTATTGTTGTTTATGAACTGTATTGGATGGTATGTGGGTATTTTATTAACCAGGATCTTGGATGATTTTGTAGGCATGTTGCCTGGTTTGATTACAATTTTCTGTTAAGGCGCCAGAAGCCTTCAGGCAGAAGATTCTATCAGCTACATTTGCTATTGTTATTGTTTGTTTTAAGAAAGCATATGTTACCAGGGGCATTAGACAATTAGTTTTACGCATATAGATCTGTCATTTTTCAAAAAACCATATGATGTAGTTGAAATTTATAGGAAACTATCTCTTATTAGGAACAAAGCCACATACTGTATCAAGAAGGTGCATCCTCTAGGAGCAGAGCAGGTTGATGATAGTAATCTGAGAATTTTGGAATCTACATCTCAGGGTTCACATTCTGCTACTTGGAACGATCATAGGTCATATAATTCATGTTTCTCTGCTTTCCCATCTTCCAAATACTCACTAGACGCTAATGAAGCTTTGTTTTTGCTTTCTGGAAACTTAGAATAAGCTGTCTGTTCCTGTAAGTAAGGACTCTACATTGGTTTGCAGACTAGTCATTTAAAATCTTTGTCAGATTTTCTAGAGACACTCAGTTATACATAAAATTTGAGGAAAGTCTTGGATTTAAATGTAGAGCTTCTTTGTGACTGACCCTTTGGCCAGGCATTAAGCAAGCTTTGTATACTCCAAGCAACATCTGCAAATCAAAATGATCGTATTAACATATTTTAGTTGAAGCATTCACAGGAAAGGAAATGTTGACATTCTTTATAAAAGGTAGGTTTTTTGTTCCCTTTACTGCTGCCATTTTTATTGTGGATTTCCCTGTTCAGCACTTACTTTCAATTTTTTAATGATCCATTTCAGCACTAGACAGCAGTATCCTTCTAGTCATATGAGTTTTTAGTTGCATTTTATGACATTTAAGATTGTATAGCCCTGTGTTTATTACTGAATACTTCTTTTGGTGAATTATAATATTAACACTCCTTGTATTTAAGAGGCATATTATCATAGAAAGAATTATGACATTGTCAAGAAAATCTTTGTTTGGCCTCTGGGAAGAAAATACAATACATTTTAATCTTAAATTATGTACTAAGTATGGAGGTGATGAGATTATAACTGTACTTGAAAAAATGAAGACTGACAGATGGATTGCCATTATCAGAATACAAAGAGAGAACTTTAAAGCAAAATTTTAGGTGATCTACAAATTTGGATGGGTAAAAAAACAGACAACTCCATCCTTATTATATTCACTTCATTTGTATTCATATACGTTTTATTTTATACATTTAAAATCATTATTCTAAGAGGGGTCCAGAGACCTCACGGGAAACAAAAGATGTTTAAGAAAAATGTTTAAGATGTCTAAAGGAAAACAAATTTAGATTGAAGCCACATAACTGTACATGCTGAAAATAAGAAGGTCATAGAGTTAGAGGCTAAGGACATTTCAAAAGTCATCTAAGCCAATCTGTTAATTTTATAGAAGAGAAAATCAAGGCCTTCAGAGGGTAAATGATTTGCCTAAAGTCACACAGGTCTTAAGCAAAAGAACCAGAATTGTAGTTCATTTTCTCTGACTCCAACCGTAGTTTTCCCTCTGCTGTGACAAAGACAGCATATATAGATGATCTCCAACTTAATGATGGATATTGAGCCCAGAATTTGGAGTTAAGAAGTGGAAAAACACAAAAAGCTGTCAAAAATAGAAATAGCTCAGGGTAGCTGATCACAAGTACAATCATAGATAAGCCAATCTATGTAGTGTCAAGGCCAATTCTCCAAAATGTCTCCCCCCTTCACTGGCTTCAATGTTCTACTTCCCTGCTCAATCAGAGACTATTTCATTTCTGTATTTGTATCTTCAGTTCAGGAACCCAACACAGTATCTGGCCCATAGAAGGACTTAATAATTCTTTTTGCTTGATTGATTGATTTCACTCCCTGGAATTCCATCCGGTAGAGACTTATTTAGGTAGATCACTGGTTTTAGAGTCAAGAGATTCCTCAGTTTTCTCATCTTCAAGAGGAAGGGACTGCTTGACCCCCAAAAAGACCCTTTTAAGTCTAAATGTTTGATTCAGTGACTTTTAGCTTAAGGGGTTATCAGTCATGCATATGTTAGTGTGAATTAAATGCTTCTCGGATTCTTCTTTGTATAAGCCAGTAATGCTTCAGGACTGGCCTCTATATTCACAGGAAACTCTAAAATTTATGGAAGGGCAGCTGTGTGGCTCAATGGATAGAGAGCCAGGACTGAGGATGGGAGTTCAATTTTGATTCTTTGGCCTCAAATACTTCCTAGCTGTGGTCCATGTTCCGTGGACCATGTAGCAAGTCATTTAACCCCAAATGCCTAGTCTTTACCACTCTTCTTTTTTTTTCAATTTTGTTAATTTTTTTATTTTTAGAAAAATTTTCCATGGTTACATAATTCATGTTTTTACTTTACCCTTCACCCCC
>NC_058131.1:536269858-536341067 GCF_016433145.1 Gracilinanus agilis
GAAGGAAGGAAGGAAGGAAGGAAGGAAGGAAGGAAGGAAGGAAGGAAGGAAGGAAGGAAGGAAGGAAGGAAGGAAGAGGAAGGGAAAGGATTAAGCACTTACCCTGTGCCAGGCATTGTGCTAAGCACTAGAGATACAAATCCAAGCAAAAAGACAGTCTCTGAGGGGCAGCTAGGTGTTTCAGTGGATAGAGCACCAGGCCTGGAATAAGAAGAACCCAGGTTAAAAATCTGGCCTCAGACATTTCCTAGCTATGTGACCCTGGGCTACTCACTTGACCCCATTTCCTTAACCCTTACCTCTCTTCTGTCTTAGAATCAAAACTTAGTATGGATTCAAGACAAGGTAAAGGTTAAAAAAAAAGTCTCTGCCCAAGGAGCTTATATTCTAATGAGGGAAGACAACACCTAAGAGGGAGTTGAAGGATGGGGTGGGGTAAGGGGGGAGGTGAAGTTGCCCAATGCAGAGGCATTGTTTTGAAATCTAGAAGACAGAACCAAACTTCCCCTATACAAAATGTAGGTCCCATGAGAAACCCTGCAATGGGAGAGAGAGACAGGCCCTATAGATGACTTCTCCCAGTTGATAAGGCCAAGGAGAATCTAAGCACTGAGGGAAGTTCCACAATGTCAGAAATGTCAGAAGTGTGGTTCTAAAGTCCATGAACTAGAAGCGAGTATGGGAGGAGAATGTAGGATTTCTTGGCCCCCTCCACAAAAAAGAGGCCCCAGAAAGAATTTACCAGTGGAAGCATATTTAACTGCTTATTGATTAAGCATTCCATATGAAAAACACAAGGGATTTAAAGATGAAAAACAAGACTGTACCTGCCAACAAGAAGCTAACTTTCTATTGTAGCAATAAGACCCAAATGCAAATAAGCATGATATAAGATAACATTTTTTCTCAGAAAACTAGAGCTCTAGACATATTACTAGTAGTTATAGGAATGTGCTCTATAAAGAGAGAAGGGTAGGAGTTGCCTATAGATGACAGACTATAGACAACATGAAAACCAGAATAATGCTTGCTTATCATCTCTTTCCTTTGATCCCACTGTGGAATGAAGAATGGTCAGGAGATCTTTCCAAGAAGAACTATTCAGTTATAGAAACCTTATAGTAAATTGACTTTATTCTCTTAAGAATTTTCTATTCAGATCAAATTTGAGGTCTAGTTGTATTCTTCTCAGAATTCATCAGACCAGATGGACACACAGAGGATATGAACAACACTTTCCTAATTCTGATGGGTAAATTGGTTCAGAGGCAAGACAGCAGTGATGGAAGCCTTCAATTATGGAGACCTACTCTGCAAATCTTAATTTACTAAAAATAGGCCATCTGGTGAATTTTGTCTTGCTAACAATTCCTTTTCTCAGAAGAAACAATAAGAGAAACCATTAAGTCTGATGGGTAATAAAGAACTGGTCAATAATGTGAATGTGGCAGGAGAGTTGGAATGTTCTTTGTTCCTCATTGCCACTTCCAGACTTCCCTCTCCCTCTGTCTCTAAGTAACCTCTTCTCTTTTGATGTTTATTCAGTCTGTAATTATCATCCAGTCAAGTTTCTGAAGGCTATTATCTATAGACTTCCAAAGCACTCTTCCTCCTTCTTCAGTGAATTCGGTGCCTGGTACATAGTCTTTCTTTTGTTGCCAGGAGATTCTCAACATACATGTTGATACTGCCTCAAATATCCTAACTTTGGGTTCCTCAGTTCCTCAGCTTATATATATCTCATGACCTAGGTTTTGTGGCATGGTTCCCCCTTGGTTCTGACTACTCCTTCTCTGTCTCCTTTGCTGGGTTTTTATCCACATCATGCCTGCTTAACCATGAGAGTCCTCAAAGGACTTGTCCTGGGCCCTCTTCTCCTTCTACACTATTTCAGTAGGTAATTTCACTAGCTCCTTTGATTTCAATTATCATCTTTATGCAGTCAACTCTCCAGCCCCAATTTCTCTCTTGAACTCCAGTTGTATACCTCCAACTGCCTGTTAAATCTTTCAAATTAGATGTCCCACAGACATATTTAACTCAACGTATACAAAACTGAACTCATCTTTCCACCCTCCCCCAAGGTGCCTCTTCTTATGAACTTCTCTGTTAATCCCAAGAGCACCATCATCCTTTCAGTCACCTAGGCTCACAAACTTGGTTCTATCCTCAACCTCTTAATCCTTCATTTCTCATATCCATTTGATTGCCAAGTCCTATCACTTTTACCTTCACAACATCTCTTATGTATGCTCCCTTTTCTCCCCAGACTCTACTACCACCCTGAGGTAGGTCCTCATTATCTCAGGGCTGGACCATTGCAATGGTCTGCTGTTTTCTCTCCCTGCCTCATATCCTCACCCCATTCCATTCCCTAACCAGCTGCCCTAAATATTTCTAAAGCACAGGTCTGTCAGGTCATCCCCTTATCCAATAAACTCCATTGTCTCCTCACCTCTGGAATCAATTAGAACATCCTTTTTGACTTTTAAAGCTATTTATAACCTCGCCCCTGTGGAAAGGAAAACTTTGAATCAAGCTTTTGGCATTTTGGCCCACTGAGATGGAGCAGACAGTGGTTGGACTGTGACAGGAGGGGCAGTGACAGTTGAAGTGATTGAAGAGGATTGTGGGAGTAACAGCTAACTGAAAGGTCTTTGCCCTCTGAACTCTGTCGAGTGTGGGGCAAAGTCCTGGAGCTCTAGATCCCAACCTGTGGAAAACCCTTGCCTCCATTTTCCCTTGCCCAGAAGAGAAAGAAGGTTCCTGTTGTTTGAGAGCCTCTATTAAAGGAAGAACAAACAGCTGAAACTGCCAAGAAGGGGCTGATCCCTTAACTTCAGGGGGTCACCCTGAAGATCCTTTCCTTCCCTTGACCTTCCCAAGAAGGACACTTGCCACTGTTTAAAATAGGAGAGAGACTTTAATTAAATAAGAAGAGGAGACCCTATTTGGGGTTTCTTGTTTTCTTTAGCTAAGCCAAGATGGCTCCACTTCAACTTAACTATCCTATTCTTATCCATTCGTTCAGCAAACATTTATGAAGACTATTGATGTGCTATGTGCTGAATTAAATACCACATTTAGATAATCCATAGTTGCTGATTGTCTAATAGTGGGATAGGATACAAACCCCAATAACTATTATACATGCTTTAATTCAACACACTTTTAATAAAAATAACTGCCATATGCCAGAAGCAACCTGGTGCCAGAGACACAAAAACAACAATGTTACAGTCCCTGTTCTCAAGAAAACATTCTGTCTCTATAGTTATCACTTTTGCCGTTCCATGTACCTAAAAAGCCCTCCCTCTCCTTCTTTACCTTTTGAATACCCATCCATTCTTTAAAGCCCAAGTCAACAATCAGCTCTTCTGTGGATCCTTCCCTGATCCTGCCAGTCCAGTCAGTAGTCAGGTCAGTCATACAAGATGAAAGTTCTCAAGATCCACAAAGAATTAGGACCATGGGGAAAAAGAGATGCTAGAAAGGAAGAAGATGCACCTGTTCCTCTAAGAGACAGGGAGACAAAGAGACAGAGACAGAGAGGATAGTTACATGGACCTATTAATGTAAAAATAACTATCATTCTAGAAACTTTCACCTGGGACTTGTTGAATAATGACTACCTGAAATAAGGATTCTTAATCTTTTATGATGGCATTATACCTGCTCAGTAAGGGCTGAGCGAAGGTAGGATTGGAGATTTAGGTAGAGAGCAAAAATTCTGGAATGCCTTTTGCAGATTAGAAAATTTTTAAAATAAGAGGATCCTTTAGCAATTCTTTAGCAAAGACAATTTAAAATGTATAACCTGAAATCAAGGGAGCCCAACCTACCTGTTTCTATATAACTCTGCATCTGCGTCTTGTAGCACAAGAAGAAAAAAAAAGCAAAGAAATAAAACTACAACAGTGGAATTTTAGGTGGGAGCAGACTAAGCAGCAACTATCCTGGCGCAACCATACCCATGTCTCAGAAGGGTATAAGCCTGGCCCACCTCTTCTAAAAGATTGCTCCTGCTGTTCCTATTGACTCTTTCCTTCATGCATTCTGTAATCACTAGGGAATAATAATAACTAGTATTTATATGCCATGTTATGGTTTGCAAAGCACTTGACAAATATTATCTTATTTTATGCTCACAATAACCCTTGAATAGCAGCTATTATTGTCCTCACTTTATAGATGAAAAAACTGAGACAAGCTGAGGTTATTATTTGCCCAGGATCACACATATGTAGTAAGTATCTGCGATTCCAAATTAGCATTTGATATCTATAAGAATTCTTAGATTTCAGAGGGTCTGTGAATTTAAAATAGAAAAAAAATTAGATCTTTATTTTCACTAATTTCTAGCAGGATTTCCCTTAACTTTTGAAGCTATTATTATAATTAATAATGATATAAATAATAAATCATTATACAATAATTGTCATAGATTTCACCACATAATCCAAGGAGTCTATAATACACACAAAATACAATTCAGAACCTCTATTCTAGTCAATCATTGTTCAACAGGCCCCAGTATTTATCTATTTCTTCTGTCGCACATCACAGATTTAAGTGCAGCTACTTCAACTTTAAATGTTCTTTTTTTTAATGCTCTTTCTCTAACATATATGCTCCTTCTAAATGCCACTGTAAAGCTTAGACTACTTAACCTAGGGTAGAATATGCAGGAAGTCACACACTCTCTCCACCCTGGTACTGGACCTTTCTTAAATTTGCATGAGAGCTTTCAGCTGGTAGTATCAGAAAGGAGTTGATGTAGTAAGTTACTTTGTAATGTAATATTTTATTTTTGCTCCTTTCTTTTATTCTTCTTGAACCCTTGGCTTAAAGAGTGATGATACCCAATTTGATTTTCATTCATCATAAATAGCATCATTCATATTTTTAAAGCACTCAAATTTCAAACTGTTATCTAATCTGTTTGTTTCTTACAGAAGAACCTTATTATTCTGGTTCCTAACTCCTTGCATATTGACCAATGTACTTTAAAAATTTTTTTTAATCCAATTGATTTTATTTTTTATCCATATTCATTTTTTGAATAATTGTATAAAGCCAAAACCCCAAAACATACACCCAAATAAACAACGGAAAAATTGTATGCTTTCATCTGTTTTCTGCTTCCAATAGTTCTTTCTCTTAAGGTGAATAGCATTCTTTGTCCTAAGTGCCTCAGAATTGTCCTGGATCTTTGTATTGCTGAAAGTAGCTAAGTTTATCACAGTTGATCATTCCACAATATTGCTGTTATTGTGTACAATATTTTCCTGGTTCTGCTTATTTCTCTCTCTGTATCAGTCCATGAAGGTGTTTCCAGTTCTTTCTGAAATTATCCTGTTCATCATTCCTTAAAGCACAATAGTATTTATTCCATCATCTTTATATACCACAATTTGTTCAGCCATTCCCCAATTGAGGGACATTCCTTTAGTTTCCAATTCTTTGCCAGCACAAAAAAGCAGCTATAAATATTTTTGTACAAGTAGGTCTTCCCCCCCCCCTCTTTTTTTTATCTCGTTGAGATACAGACCTAGTAGTGGATCAAAGGGTATGCATTTTTCTGTGGCACTTTTGGCATAGTTCCAAATTGCCTTCCAGAATGATTGGATTAGTTCACACCTCTACCAGCAAAGCATTTTGTGCCAATTTTGCCACATCCTCTCCAACATTTATCATTTTCCTTTACTGTCATATTGGCCAGTCTGATAGATGTGAAGTGGTATCTCAGAGTTGTTTTAATTCACATTTCTCTAATCAAAAGGAATTTAAAACAATTTTTCATCTAATTATTGATAAGTTTGATTTCTTCATCTGAAAACTGTTTATGCATATCCTTTGAATGTTTGTCAACTAGGGAATGACATGCATTTTTTTAAATTTGATTTAGTTCTTTATGTATTTGAGGAATAAGACCTTTATCAAAGAAATTTGTTATAAAATTTTTTCACAATTTATCTCCCTTCTAATCTTTGATACATTGATACATTTCAGTTTTGATACAAAACCTTCTAATCTTTGATACATTTGATTTCTTAATTTCCAAGCCTAATAGTCTTTTCTTGGTCCTCATCCTTCTGGACCTCTCTGCAGCCTTTGACACTGGAGATCACCCTCCTCTTTTTGATACTCCCTCATCTGTAGGTTTCCATATTACTCTAGTCTAGTTCTCCTCCTAACTGTTTACTCATTCACAGATATTCATGCAGGACCTGCTCTCAAACCAAAGCTATCCCATAAGGCTCTTAAACCATCTTGTCTTCTTTTTCTATATACTGCTTCTTTTTGAGATCCCAACAATTCCCACAAATCTAATTATGATCTCTTTGCTAATGATTCTCAGATCTACTTATCTATTCCTAACTTCTCTCTTGACTTCTCATCTTGTACCTCCAACTGCCAACTGGACATCTCAAATTGGATATCCCATAGAGATCTCAAACTCAACAGATCTCCTCATTCTTTGTTACCAGGCCTCCATATCTATTCTATTGCCAAGTCCTATTGATTTTACTTTCATAACATCAATTATGTATCCACTTCTCTCCTCTGACACTATCGCCACCATGGTAGAGGTCATCTTCACCTCATGTCTCGAACTATTGATTGCAATAGCCTTCTGGTTTGTCCTTCTGCCTCATAGCTCTCTTCACTCCAATCTATCCTCTATTCATCTGCCAGATCTCCCTAAATTGCAAGTCTGGTTATGCCTGTCTCCTATTCTATAAACTCCACTGGGCTCCCTGTCACCCCCAGAATCAATAGAAAATCCTCTGTTGATATTTTAAAGTCCTTTATAACTTGACCTTCTATTCCTTTTCCAGTCTTCTTATTCACCACCACATACTCCAGTCCAGTGACATTGGCCTCCTTGAATTTTTCCTGGCAGTTCTCCATATCTAGAATTCTCTCCCTCTTCATTTTTGCCTCCTGACTTCTTTGGCTTTCTTTACATCCCAACTAAGATTTTACCTTCCTCAGGAATCCTTGCTTGATTCCCCATTAATGCTAATACCTTCCCTATACTAGTTATCTTCAGTATATCCTGTCTCTATCTTGCTTGTACAAAGCTGTTTTTAGGTTTTCTTCCTCACTAGACTATAAGCTTCTGGAGAGCAGGGACTGCCTTTTTTCCTCCTTTGTAACCCAGAGCATAGTACAATAACTGGTACATGGCCAATGCTTAATAAACACTAGCTGACTGATGAGATTTTTACCACCTTTAAAGGCTTTGGCAACTTAAGAATTGTTCTTTGAAGTATAGAACTTTTTTACCACAAAGAAAAATGTTTGTAGGAATATTTATATATGTCTAGACATGTTACTTTTATATTTGTCAATTTACCCTCTTTTCCATGATCTTTTCTTTTATGACTGAAGTGAGCTGTCACATACAGCTCTCTTCTGGTCACTAAGATTCCATAGTCTGCTCACGTAACAAGATCATCATAACATCTAGGGACTGGGATTGTCAGCCGTGTCACTCTGTGCCCCTCAGCACTGCAAATGTTACCTCCCTAACTGACATCTTGAAAATTCATCAGCATGTCAGTACGCTAGGTACAATATGGAACAGACACAAAATATAGCCCCTACCTTCTTAAAGTTTGCATTTTAAGGATGTGTAATGCATACTAATCTTTTGGAGAGTTGGAGCCACAATTTATGCTTTTTTTGCATCACCCAAAAAGCATTTAGCCCAATGCTTGTATATAGTGTACATTTAATAAGTATATTTAATAATTTGTAATACTTTCCATATTACACCTTTAGATCACCTTTTATTCTTAAATTTATGGTTTCCTTTTTCTTCTTTGTTGCCCTTTAATAGACTTAACATGTGTACTATAAGGAAATAGTCAGTGATTTGTATCCCCTGACTCTCAAGGACTATCTGTATCTTTGTGGGTTGGAAAAAAACCAAAGGTTTGCAAGGAAAAAATGATCTTATACACAAATGTAGCCAGTAAGGCACATTATCATCGTCTTGTACAGCAATTTTCAGGGTTGTATTTCATTTAGCCAATAGCCAGTTCTACTCATTCATAAACTATACCTTAAAAATAAATAAGTGAATGAATAAGTAGATGAATGAATAAATGAATACATAAACAGATAGATAGATAGATAGATAGATAGATAGATAGATAGATAGATAGATAGATAAAGGTGATAACAAGCAGATAGCTGTAATCAGTATGTTTATATCTTCTATGGTTTAATAAGTTTAATAAGTGAATGGTGCAATGATTTTTCATCTCACATTCAGAGTTTTGCTAGTGCCACTAAGACTGGCCATCATGGACAATCCAGAAAGTGAATTTTTGTAAACTGAGGTATCACCTGATTGAAGTCAGTTAGGGTTACTTTATACTTAATAGCAGAAAACTTTTAATCTCTAGGAAAGACTTTTGCTGCTTAAGTTTTAATATACCTGTCATTATAAATGTAGCTTCTCCAACATTCTTCAGGCACCTTAATCTAGTTAATCCCAACCTCAGTCTGGGGTAGCTAGGTGGTGCACTCAGTGGATAGAGCATCCAGCCAGGAGTCAGGAAGACATCTTCATTAGTTCAAATCTGACCTCTGATACTAGTTGTATAACCCTTGGCAACTCACTTAATGTTTGCCTCAGTTTCCTCATCTCTAAAACGAGTTAGAGAAAGAAATGGCAAACACTCCAGTATCTCTGACTTCCTCCAAATGAGTTCAGGAAAAGTCAAATATGACAACAACAAATTAATCAGTTATCTTTTCCCCCAGAAGTGAACTAATATATGAGTAGTGTTTTCAGATTAGAGATAGGGACCTAACCTGTCATTTCTTTAATATAGGGAACTTCTAAGTGAAGAAACTCCCTCTATTAATATACGTTGGCCCCTCTCAGCAACTTATTGCCCCAGACAGTTGACTGAATCTCGGAGACATTAAGTGACTTTCCCATATTCATGTAAAAATTAAATATAAGAATCAAGGCTTGAACCCAGATTTTCTTGAGTGCAAGGCCAGCTCTCCCTATCCACCAAGCCATTCTACCATTCTTTTATGTATATTGCAAAGTATCATGGAAGTGCACTTGAGCAATTGCTGGTTTTATCTAGATTTAAGAACCTTTGTTTGGCAAGAACAAAGTTCACATTTTTTAAAAAGTGAAAATGGTTCTCCTATATGTAATTATTTCCTTATCAATTATATTTTTATATTCTACTGATTATCTGGCACTCATTTCTTTACTTTACATTTAGCTCTGCAGGATCTGTTTTAAACATTATTATTGCAAAGAAAAATCAAAAATCAAAGTGAATTCTTAGTATTACACTTGAAGCAAGGGAAGGTGCATTTGCTGAAACAGCAGCCAAGCTTTGTGCTATAGAACTAACTCACAGCTTGATAAAAAGTCCCTGCTGGGGAGGAAATGTAGGGGAACTGGCAGAGTTTTGCTACATCTGCTCCCTGCTGCTAATAAGCTTTAACCTGTTTCATTCTTATTATGCTTACTGTTTAGATATTTTGCTTCCAAAATTAATTCCTCAGCTAGGAGAACACATGAAAGAGAGTGTGATTTGTAAAGTAGGGCTGCTTAAAAATTAAAAGCTATCAGCAAGGGAGATTAAAGGCTATAATGAGTGAAATGGTTACTTAATATCAGATCCATGACTGAGGCTCAGGTGGAAAACCTGCACACATACACACACACACACACACACTCAATCTCTCGCTCTCTCCCTCTTTCCTTTCACAAATGTGTACCATAGCAGCTATTATTCTCAAGATTGTAGTAAATGTCTGTTTCTAGATATTTAACTTTAAGAAAGAGAAGTGATACTTTTTCTATTTAAATCCTGACCAGCTATTGCCAAAGTTCTATAGATAAAGGAATGCATTAATTTGACACTAATGTTTAAATACAAGTTAAGCACTGGTGCTAGCCAGTATTTATCTTGGAAGCTAAATTTCTTCTTAAATACTATAGGGATGAGAGTCTTACAGGAAGGCTAATATTTTAAAGAATTTAGTTTGCTCAATACTTCTACTGTTTAAAAAAAAACTTTGGGAGCCCTTACCTTAATTATTCATTTTATAAGGATATTGGCCGGAACATATACTATCCATGGAATATATTGTACTTCTCATAGGAAAATAAATTTATCACTTATAGCCTGTACCATATTTAATTATCTCAAAGATTGTCATCCATGTTTATTAAGAATTTCCCCAAGCAATATAAATGGGTATAAATAATTGGCAATTCTTTAAGTTTTTCCTAAAAGCCCACAATGCATTCATTATGGCTCCCAGATGCAATGGTAAATTGCTTTTGAAGATTTCATTAGCGTTAACTAAAAGTAAAATTTGGACCACTTGAAAAGTGAAAGAATTTTTAATGTTAGTTTGATATTTCATAATCCTTTTAATTCTGTTCCTGCTAAATAACCCTGAGCAACAGGTCAGTTTGTATTATCACTTTACCCTCTGGGGTATCTGAAGCAGTGAAAAAGGGATGCCTTACCCAGTGCTACACCAAAATCCAGGAACATTCCCTTAGGAAAAACTGGGAAAAATTATATCAGATTTTTATGTTGGTTAGATTAGCTGACTTACACGATGCTGATGGAGCTAAAAAGCTCATAGACTCATTTCCATCACAGAACTATTATTAACCACATACTGTATCTCTGAGGCTGACCAGCCATCTTGCTTTTGCATTCCATGATCATTAACAGAGGCCAGACAAAAAATTATGGATAAATCCCCAGTTAAGAAATTTTTTTAAAAAAATAGCAACACCACAAACAGTATCCCCTAGTGATAGGAGTAAAAAATATCATCCTCATATGTGCTGGACAACATTATCATCATCATTCATTCATTAGCAAGAAAGTATTAATTGTCAGCAATGTGCCTAGTATTATGCTAAGCATTAGAAAAAGAAAGTCAAAAATTGAAATAGCCCCTGCTCTCAAGGAACAGAGCTTCCATTTAGTATGTAAGCTAATTTATTTAAGGTAATTAAATAGGTGATAATTTACAAATTAAATACAAAGTAATTTCTGGGGTAGAGAGAAGCCACTAACCTCTAGGGATAGAGATGAAACAGGATGGGCCTCTTGGAGGAGGTGACACTTTACAAAGTCTCCAAGGCCGAAGGTGGAAATGAGGTGAGAGTACATTTGGACAGCCTGTACAAAGGCATAGAATAAGGGATGGGATATATTTTATGAGGAAAAGCAAGTAGACCAGTTTAGCTGGAAAAATAGAATGTGTAGAATAATGTGCAATAAGCTAGGAAAGGTAGACTGGAGCTATTTCGTGAAAGACTTTAAATGCCAAGGAAAGGAGTTTGTATTTTATCCTATGGGCAAGAGGGACATGCTGTTCTTCAAATGAAAGACAGATTTATTTGATCTCTAACAAAAATGCCTATGAAAAGTTCTACTTCGTTATTTTTTAATGATATGCTGACAAACTTTCAGCAAAGAAAATCAGCTACTCAAGGATAATGTACATAGTTACCAGTTAATGTCAATTTTACATAATCAGGAGCAGCTGTGTGATGAGGAAAGATGGAAATAGCCCAAGAATGGGTCTCTCTTTACTCATTTTGGACTACTACCATACATAGCTAAGTAAATAAGTGTAAGGGAGGCATCACATTAGCCTAGCTGTTCCCTCATTAATAACCTGAATACATTTGCTCATATACTTACATTGCCTTTTTTTTTTAAAGAAGAAAGCTTTTGGGGCAGCTAGGTGGCACAGTGGATAGAGCTGGATCTGGAGTCAGAATGTCTTAGGTTCGGTTGTGGCCTCAGACACTTCCTAGTTCTGTGACCCTAGGCAAATCACTTAACCCCAAATGCCTAGCTCTTACTATTCTTCTATCTTCGAACTGATACTTACTAAACCCAAGGAAGAGCTTTCAAAAAAAAAGAAATAGAAAAAAAGTTCTTAAGGAATAGTTGTTTTTCTGGGTCACTCCTTGTGCCCAATATATTGTCGCCCCTCAAGAAATACCCTCAGTCCATAAATTACACTGCCACTATAAGCATGCTTTCCATTTGAGCACAAATCTTAAGTCTCTTTTCAGAACCACCTTTTCAAAATTGTTTGAATTTTGGCAATTTCTTCATGTAAGACTCAAGCTTGGGTAGACTCGAGCTTAATGCTGTCATCACGACAGGTCATGGCTTTGGAATTTGAACAGAAATTTATTCTTGTTAGACACATTCAAGCATTTCATTTATGACATTAAAATGGAGGTGAAAATTAAGCCCACTGTGAAAAGTTGAGTAAAAATTATTTCCTAGGTTGATATAATAATAGTGTAGATTGCCAAATGACATACTAATGTTTTCAAACTTATGAATATAGCATTAAGCCAAGTAAGTCATTACCCCCAACCAAATCGCTTGAACAAAAACATATGCATCGTCATATTCCTATTCAATACTCATAGGGCATATTTGCCAATTGCACTTTAAGTAAATACCCTAAAAAACAAACAAACCAGGAAGATCCAAAACAAGTTAAGATGGACAAGATGGACAATAATGGAAGATCATTACAGATGTCTATTTGACAATTCATGTACCAGTATCTATTAAATAGGATGAAGAAGTAGAGAAATTCTGTGAAGTACTCATTTGTCATCATATACCTTAATACTCAGGGATCTCAGTGCAAAGGTGGAAATAGATGAAGATGATGGAAAATATTTTGAAACATAAGGATTAAGAATAAGAAATGAGAAAAGCCAGAATTTTATAGATTACACCAAAACCTCACACCTATACAATATAAACACTTTCTTCAAAAAAAGAATTAAAACTTTCTCTACATGACAAGTACAGAGTAACTTCATAAAAATTATATGGATTATACTTTTAACAAATAGGAAATGGCTCATTACTAATGTTATAGTCATTCTTGAATCAATAACAACTTATTAGAACAAAGATCAAAATAGGTGGAAAGCTAGAAGAAAACAATAAAGTGAATGAAAGACTCACCAGACCCTTGACTCACTTGCCAAGTGAATAGCTATGACCTCTAAAAGAAAGCCAAGTTTAGATTATAATTTATTCATAAAATCTCACACAAAAAGAATAGTGAAAGAGTATGTATAATATTGCCTCGTAAAGTAGCAGAGAGTAAAACCAGTTTAAAGAAAGTTTATTAAGACTTAACTAAACAAAGACATCCCTAGGATATTAAAGGATGATATTGGAAGGATAGTAACAAATAAGAGAAAGGTGAGAAAGGTCTGCAAAGATTTTTATAACACCATTTTTCATTTTGATGAACAATGAAACCACCATTTAGACTTTAACATCATAGTTGTGGATATATTTACATTGCAGAAGAGAAGGGGAAAAGGGGAAAGCAACTTGATCCAAACAAGTGAATTTAGAGAGAGCTAAGCTGGAAGCAATGCAGTTATGAGGGCATTAAAGGATTGATTTACAGGGTATCTGAAGGAGGCTAAGAAGTCCAAGTCAAAATAAAATAAAATAAAACTTGAACCTTATTGACATAAAAAAATACAATCAAGACAATATCAACAACTACTTACCTGTAGGCCTGATTTTCTTTGTAAATATAAAGAAAGGCAAAATAGCTCCCAACCTCAAGGAATTAACTGTCAAATAAATGAAGATTTTATGCAAATGACTGCATACATACAAATTATATACAGGCTTACTTGGAAGTAATCTCAAAGGAAAGGTATTAGCATTAAGAGGGACCAGGAGAGGCTTCTTGTAAAAGTAGAATTTTAGCTGTAACTCTCAATATCAGGAGAGAGAGTTACCTAGTCCATTGGATAGCAAAGTTTTTGGAGAACATAGAGAAAAGTTGCATGGGACCTTTGCAGCCATCTAGTCCAAACTATCTCCAAATAGGAATCTCCAAGACAACATAACCAAAAAATGTTCATCTAGCTTCTTCTTGACATCTTAATATACTATTAATATACTATTAATCTGGCAAAGCAGGATTACAATTTGAATACTCCTCTTAAATTCTAAAATGATTACATTTATCATAAATGTCACATGTAACATGCAACTTATGATTAGAAAACTTCCACCTGCCAATAACCAATTGATGCAGAGAAAAAATTATGATCTGTGTCCAATTTGACTATTCAGGAATTATTATTCTGGTTTTCTTCATACCCCTAGACATCTTAATTAAGTACATTTCAATTAATTCAATTAATGAAAGCCTTGCAATTCCATAAATGTGCTATAATTTCCCATATGTCAACAGACCAATTTGACCTTTATCCTGAATCTTGCTTCATCTAACCCATCTCCCAGGCATCTTCTGCTGCTAAACCTTCTCTCACCCCCACCCTCAATCTATTTCAACTGTGTTGTCTCCAGAACTTCTGCTTTCCATATATGTTTTAAAGCAGATTAAATCATCATTCTCTGACAGGTCCATAGCTACATTCCGCATCTTTAAACCAAACCCAAGAATATTCCAACAACTGTTACTGTATCGGTGAGGAAGTCAAATTTAGCTATATCCATTTAAAAGCCCCCAAATTATTGGGGAGATGATATGAGAAACGTCATTGAGAATGAGTGATGCTAGAAGAATGTGAAAATGTTGGGCATTACACTGGAAAGAGCCGTAGATTTTCCCCCCATTCTCTTGTGTTTAAATGAATAAAAATCCTTCATTTCTATAGGAATGACAGCACTTTTCTTGAGAGTAAATTGGAGACTTTGTTGTCTTAAGAGTTTCTGAAAAGCACAATAATAGGCACGAGAACGGAGATATAGCCCATCTTTAACAGCTCCATCACTGCGCGGTACCTCAAGTTTTAAAAGAACCTAGTGTTCCCTGAGAATAGTGGGCTATGTGACGTTCTATATGTAGTCATTCCCTCTAAGCACTTATCATTTGTTGTCTGAAAATGCACTTTATCTTGACTTTAAAGTTCTTGTTTTTCTTCCCATGAACAAAATGGCAGCTAAAGGCATGCAGAAATATAAAGGAATTGATTTAACAGCCTTGGCCAAGGAGAACAATGAAGAAAAGTTTGTCTCGGTGTTTGGCTTGACCTGAGAAAGAGTCTCTAGACTTATTTTCTAAATAGGACCTCAGCACCTGGGGCCAGCAAAGTGGCCTTTAAGCCTGAATGAGCAAGGTGTTTTTTTTTTTATTATTTCCCCTAGTGCAAAGCTTCAGTATTTCATCTTTTCAAACTCTTTTACAGCACTCAGTGCAGAATTATATTGACAAGGGTAGAATTTATCTCCTGAAGGAGAATACTATGCTTCTGTTAAGTGCTAATATAACATTTATGTGTTGGTACCCTAATAACAGCCCCAGCTTACCTAATGAAAGTACTGAAAGCAAACAGTACTCTGTGAGATTTTATTATGACTGAAGTGACTGCAATTTGAGGCCAATTATCCCTATTTTTGTTCCCATATCAAAAACAGAGATGCTAAAGCAATTGCTACATGTTTGGTGTGGAATTAGGTTCCACTATCGTTAATCTACAAGTAAGTGCATTTTTCATGTAAACAGCTCGCGAGGGTCAGGCAGAAGAGCTGTTTCTGTGAAAAATGCTTGTCAATAACTTTGTGAGTGAATTTTGAAATAAAGTGCCTGTAACCTGTCATTATTCCTTCCTCTCAAAGTCGAGAGTAAGTGGATGAAAATTGAGCATGTGAATTGAAAGCAGGGTGAGTGTTATGGCCTTATCGACTTGAGGTAAAATGACTGTTTTAACTTGTTATTATTTTTCCATTCAAAGGTCAGGCAATGTGCAGTATTCCCAGTATAGACTGCAGTGTAAGCAAATTGGTATACAAAAAGGCTATTACCCATACTCACAAAGCAGAGGAAAATATAAGTCACAAATATCAAGTGGACTTGTAATCTCTGAGAAAAAGAAAACACCCAACAGAGTTCTGAAAAAAGAATAGTTGTAGAAAGGTAAGCGTAAGCCATCAAGAAAGAAGAAAATATAAACCTGTTTAAATTAAGGTGCATGTGTGCAGAATAGGACAGGTGAAGCTAGCTCTTTTGGTGACAATTTACCAAACACATATAAAGTCTACTTATGCTTTGAAGGAATGAATTATAAGAACATACTTTCTCTGTGAGAAACACAGATGTATTCAATATGTACAATAGGGCATGTCACTGAGGAATCAGATGTGTTGCTTGAGGTAAAATGCTTCAAATCTCATTTCATATTTAAATTTTTCATGTTCAGATAAGAGATTAAGTGAAAGTAATCATCTGCTATATTTATAAGTGCATATGATGAGGTGATTTTTTTTTCAAAATTGGAATATTACTAATGCAGTCATCTTTTTCAGCAGGGCAGAAAAAATCAGCAAAGCTCCCAAGAACCAAAAACCTTTTCTAGGTCTTCTACATTTAGTTTCCACTTTTAAGGAAGGCTTAATAACTTGGACACTTTTCAGCTTTATCAAGAAAACTTTCTTGCTTACAAATAGCCTCAAATCTGTGGAATTGAGGATATTTCTTCCTGTTATTTAGATGCAGTGCCTTCTGTTTTCAGAAGAGTGTGTTCAGTGCTTTCAGAACTAATAGTGCCAAGATGTACCTGTTTGACCAAAATGAATGGGAACAAACTGATTGAATTAGTAAAGAGGATATGGTACCAATATTTGGGCTTAAGTTGGTAAATAATTTCTTTATCCTCTTGTAACTTTTCTCAATTAATAACAAAGTATATAAAGGAATTAATTCTTTTCATTTAAACAAGTTCTTCATGGCTTCAGAATAACAACAGTATTTTGTATTTCTTTTACACAAACAGGAAATAATAGGAACATATCAACTAAAAGTTTTATGTTTACTATTAACTTAGTTAAATCCCCATCAGGTCCATTTTACTAACAACCACAGACCAAGACTTCCAGTTAGACATATCACCAGATGTGTGAATGGACTAACACAAATCCATCATTATTGGGAAGGAAGGGAAGGGAAGAACACACCTTATTAACAGTACTTCCATAGCACTATCTTTGCACACCCAGGACCATGCATTTTACAGTATGAATATTATCCAAATAATATAGTGTTTTTGAAAGTACTTTATAAATTCTAATGCATCACACATGCAACTACAAATACTTAGTCATGACATGGAAGTTCAGGAGTTCTGGAGATAGTGCTATTCCCCTTGAGGGCAAACTTTGTTAGGTCCAACTGAATTTGAAAGAATTTAGCTATGATCCCAGTGACTACTGTGTCTCTGTCATACTAGGACCAACCTAGCTAAATAGAAAGTGGCTTAAGGTCACTAAGAAGGGAGTGGTAGGGTTTGAAATAGCAATTCATCAGTAACAAATACATAATGGCCCTCAGTTCTAAAAAGCCCTAAATCCTGCAAGATGCCCTTCTAGAGAGGTACTAGCCAATATGGGAAAAAGGGTCAGAGACAACTAAATTTTTTTGACCACTGATTAAAATTACCTTAACTATTAGCACTCTATCTAACAACCAAGGAGTTAATATACTACTAAGGGAACTGAACCATATCCCATAATGACAGTCTCACTATAAATGACACCAGAAGGTATTATCATGATGTTTAATGCAAAGCAAAAATCTTTCCGAAAGACAAAAATAGAGAAGATGAGCAAACAGTTATTTCTGGCAAGTGGACAAATTTGTAATTACCTGGAATGGCAGCTGCTCAGTGAGAGACATGATCCAACAAACCAAATCACTATTAATAATAGACCGTAATCTAAAGTCTTATTGGTATACACATGAATGTATTAAGCTATTTTGGTATATATAAGTGTCTATTTATATATTTACATATGCTTCATTATTAATATGCAGAATGTTTACACTTAAAACCTTGTCTCCACTGAAATACAGACTTTAGCAGAGTATTTAGATAATCTCTTAAAAAAATAAAAAAAAAAAATGAATAAAAACCATGGATGAAAAACTCTCAGCTATTCAAAATATAAATACTGGCACTAAATCATGAAGAACTAGTGATCTTGTTCATATGTAGGTCTATCTCTAGATAGACTTTAGTGAATGATGTTAATTATGGCTGCCCAGGCTATTGAGCATGCTAATCAGGGAAGCAGACAGACTAAATATGGACCCTGGGTTTCAACATGTTTTCCAGTTCCTTTGCTTGTATTAAAGAGTGTTTTGGAAGGCTTGGCATATCCATTCTAAAACTGAGATTCTGCCTATTTTGTTTCATTTTTAGGAAGACCATGAGACCTATGGTATCACTGCTGAGACTAATGGCATCCTGGTAACTGTGGTAGTCCCCCGTCTTCCTAGAGATTCCGCAATTGAGTGGCATGTCATCGCAGTGGTGGATGAGCCATTTCAAAGGAAACATTTTGTATTGGAGAAGAAGTCTGAGGGTTGTCTAATTGAGTGTGAAGCTGTTGAATCCACTTCTACTTCCTGTGCTTCCATCTCTATTTCACTGAGTTGGATGTCATCCTCTGCTTCTTTGCCAGATTTAAAAGAGGTTCTTCGAGATTTGGTGGCCGTCTTCTTGCAGGCAATGGGGAGACTATCTGGAGACAACGGTATAATGCCACTATGCTTTAGGACTTTTTATAAGAAAAACAGCATCGACATCACAGCCCTGCATACAGGTATGGTAACTGGGAGAAAGGAGTGAATGATGGTATATGTTATGAATGCTTAATCTTAATGCATTGTCTGTACATAGACATCACAAAGAATGAACATGTTACAGAATGCAGGCCTGCCTTATTTGGCAAAAGCACAGGTCTATAGAGAAGTTGCATATTCCTATAAAGCCAACTTTGTAAGGCTATTTGATCAGAAGATCTGAACCAAAAGTTACATTTTATTATAGGTAGGTTATATAAGCAGAAAAGACAACATTTTTAGCCAGTAAGTGGCTTGAACTGACATATTATTTAATTCATTTCAACTTATTTTTAAATCTATGTATACTGTTCTAGGTGCTGGGAATTTAAAGAATAAGAAATGGCAGTCCTTCTCTCCCCAAAGAGAGCAGTTCATGTTTTTCACAAAATGGTGAAAATTTTTATTTTCCATGAGTCATTGTTCCACTTAAGCAGCACAGGTTGTCCAAATGGATTCAGAATTTTCCATTCCATTATTATCTAGCATTCCTATGGTAAAATAGCCTTCTTCATACCAGATTCCTACACATAATTTTTCATTATGCATGTAACTCTCATCATAAAAGGTATGTTCCTGAAAACTAAGTATAAATATAGTTTTAATAAATCAAATTCATTTTAAGTAAACACCATAAGGGGAACTTTCTACCTGAATCCTTTGGTAAAGCAAAGAATTCTAAAGTAAAATGTAGAAACATCCCCTAATGTATTTGTTGTGTATATCTTTATTTGGATACATTGAGTTTGTTTGATACAGGCTTCCTTTTTTTATTTTCAAGTTTAGAGGGTAAGAATTCAATCATTGGTGCACTGTGCATTGGAAAACTGAGTAGAATTAAGTGTCAATTTTAATTTAATGTAAACCTTTCAAAACACTTTGATATACGTTATCTCATTTGATGCTCACAACAGTCCTAAGAAATGGTAGTATTAGCCCCAGAGGTGGAGCCCTGCACAAGAAGAGCTCAGATAGTTCTCACAAGGTTACATAGCTAGATCAGTCAGAGGTGATCTAAGTTTTCTGACTTGCTAGTCTAAGACTTTTCTACTCTGTAATCACCACTGCAAATGTTAACTGAAAATAGATACATAGATAATAAATGGATGATTCTTCATGTATGTCACTGGAAACAAGAAAGACCAAACACTCTGCTAATTATTTAGATATTTATCTTGCATGAGGTTGTTTTTGGTTTTGTTCTCTTGAATGGTTTTCCATAATATGGCATAGCTGACAATTTTGTTATAAGCAGCCTGGTTAGTAGGGTAGAGTGCTAGTCTTTAAATCATTAAGATCTAGTTTCAAATATAGCCTCTGACATTTATTAGCTTTTTACTACTTTAGGCAGCTCCCTAGGACTTATCTATATAGACCGGTTGCTATCCACTATAAGTGAATGGAAAGAGTTCCCTCCTATTTTTTACATATTTGCATAATTGTATTAACTAAAATCCAGAATAGCTTCCCCCAATTCCATGTAAAAGCAGTTTCCAACATTTTAGAAAGTATTTTGAGTTTTGAATTTTCTCCCTCCTTCCTTCCCTCCCTGCTGTCCCCCAACAATAACTTTAAAATACTACTCTGTGACAGTTTTAAATGAGTAGGGAAATATTAAACAAAATGCCTTTGTAAGATCATATTTTACTTTCCTGATCTCTAAAATAATTATATGTATATTTCCCTTCCCTGCATCAACACTGAGAGGGGAAGGAAGGAATTAAGAAAAGAGAAGACATCATACCTGTGATATCATTGACCTAGAGAATTCCAATGAAAAAGCATTTTCTGTCAATTTTGCTGTTGTTGTTGTTGAGTTGTTTCTGTCTTGTCTGACTCTTTGTGATGAGTCTCCCTGACTCGAGGCCCATACTCTTTCCACTGGGTCACCTAGCTGCCCTCCTTTCAACCAATGAAAATCAGTAAATGCCTAGGGCACTAAGATGTTAAGTGACTTGCTCAGAGGCACACAGCTAGTATGTGTTGGAGACTGTATTTAAACTTAGAAAGAATAACTATCTACTATGCTATACTATGAACACACATATATATGTGTGTGTGAATATGTGTGTGTATATATATATATACACATATATATGTACGTATATACACACAAGAATGTGAACAAGGAAATCTTACATGTTCATGGATATTGGTGAAACAACAACTAATCCATATTAATTATTTGACATAAACATTAACTCTCTAAGATCCTAATGTCTTCTTTTTCTCTATTTAACCTAAAGCAGTATTCTAAGAAAATTCAACTTGACATTGTTTAATAGATTTAAAACACAAGAATAGAAAGCAATGAAAATGTGGCACAGAAACAAGATTTCTAATTCAAGAAGGAAGGAATGAACATATAGCCTGACAGAATGTTGTTGTTTTACTCTGACTTGTTTTAGAGAGAAAAAGCAACCTGATAAAATATATTTGTTTGCAATTCGCCTGCTTGATCGATGACGTTCCACAGATCTTATAATATTCTTTGAATAAATTACACTTGTCTTGTTTAAAAGGAAATTTGCAATGCTTAAATACTGCAGTTATGTGGAGGATGGGAGGAACCATGCTGAACTGCATGTTGTACTAATGGCATTGGGTGCAGAGTGAGTCATCGTAGTTTTTATTTATTCATTCATTCTTAGATCCTTTTAAAACTCTCAGAGGCCCTAATGACCATCGTCATTATCATCAGTGAGACATGCTTTCTGTTGAAAAGGCAATGGGCATTAAATTTAAAGGCAGCACTGAGTTATCAGTGAAGAGAACTTGAAAAAGAGCCGAATCCATATTTGCTGACTGAAACACACAGAAAAGTGACAAAGAAAATGGTAGGCAAGCTTTTTTCAAAGTTGGTGACTTGGATATATTTGCTTCTCCAAAGTGACCACACATGAGATATTAAAAGTATGGACAAGTTTCCATGCTCTGGTTCAGTATCTGAAGGTGAGGTTATCAGGAATAAGATGGAATGTTTAAATGTTCCATTAATATATGACTTATGTATGGATTGTGAGGCATAGAACGTAATGCTTATTTCAGCTATCTAAGGACTCTCCCAAGTAAAGGGGCAAACTAGCAATTAGCAGACATTTGAAAAGCCAAGAAATCCAGTGGGAGTACTGATTCTGCATTCCTCTTCTGTTTTATTCTGTTCTTTGACCTTTGTCATTCTAAAGCCAGAGCTCATCAGACACTATCAGGAATAGACATCTCTTTCTATCACTTCACTCTACTATAGCTATACCACTACTTGGCCAGTAGAAGGAATTAAAAGGAAAGGAATAAAGCAAATATAAAATCTTTCCCTATCCCCTAGGAATTGAAGAACCTAGGAATCACAGTACTACAGAAAGATTGGTTTAGGACTCATGCTTTATCATATTATTTTAAATGGACAAATTTTGAACTGGCTTCAAGTTGATAATCATCATATGTACATACAATGCATATTTATGTGTAGGCATGTATACTGATAATGTTATTCATTAGTATTTATAGCTAAATAGGGTGGCCTCTTGATCTGATTTGATGTGCAGACTTAAAACTTAAATACAATTTCTTCTGACATTAATTCCTAGATTGGCTCATGTTTTCCACTGTGACTTCCTTAGTGATTTCTGAAAGGATGGAAAATATTTTTTCACTTGCCTGCAGTCTTTTTCTTTTATTAACATTTTAAAAATGAAGTTGTTTCCTTTATCTCTTGCCTTTTTTAGTCATCTGCATTTGAAAAGATGATAAGAATTGTAATTTGTAGGAATAAGATATATATATATATATATATAAAGACTAGATGTCCTTCTTTGACCATATGGACCATTCATTCCTCTTTGAGATACAACAGTTTTATAACTGTGCTTCTACTCTGGAAAAAATTCTATAATTTGTCTTTTTTTTTTTTTAAATAAAGTCTTGTTGCCATGACCCTCCATAATGAGGTCTAAGCATTACTCATTTTCCTTAGAGATACTGAATGAAGTATAAGAATGCATCCTGGCACCCTATTCCTTGATGTCTTCTCAGCATAAGATACTATGGTGCTTCAGTTTTTTGTTTTATGACTATTAACATTTAATAACATTGTAGTACTTTGAGGTTGACAAATGTTATAATGAATTTCTGGGACAAGATGGATACCACTTTGAGTAACAAGATTGTCAGTTGGAGACCTTGGAATATACCCAGGTTCTATGAGCCAGGGCCAAAAGTCAGTTGGAGCCAACCCTATAAATACCCATCATGCACAGCACAAGACAGCTCATTCTGGAGCAATCTTGGGTGGCCTGGTGGGAGGTTCAAGAAAGGGAGGGTAGGCCCTATATCTGCAATTCAACTTCCTTGCCTGAGAGACCAAGAGAGCTATTATATCCATCATCAATAGAGCTGTGAGAGAACGGTACTACTGTCATTCAAGAAGATCAACAGCCAAGTCAAGCCAGAGTTAGTGAGAGGGTGAAGAATCTACAGCCTCTACTTGATCCAGCAACCTCTAGCTTTGATCATCTACTTAGACAATTAGCAATAGCATTCCCAGATCCTCCATCCTTTCCCTTGTTCCTAACCCTGTTAAGCCAGAATTAAATACAGTTGTTTGATATCAAGTCAAAGATTGAAGTACCTTTCCTGAGTGGTGAATATAGCTAAAGCCATTAGGAAGGGGAAGATAGTCATACAGTCAGACTCTATAGCATTATCCAATCAACGCATTAATATTAATAGCCCCTATCAACATTCAAACCAACACCAGGCTGAGGAACTAGAGAAGTTGACAACACACACAACTTCTCAGTGGTTCCCTGCTGGGCAGCTGTTGAAAGGAGAGAGCTTGGCAGGCTCAGTCCAACAGAACCTGTCAGGTGGGAGAGGCATAGCCCTCTTATTAGGAGCACTCACACAGAGGTGTGTGTGTGTGTGTGTGTATGTGTGTGTGTGTGTGTGTGTGTGTGTTCTCTCACCCCATTCCCTTTTTTAATACAAAGCACTATATATTCATTAATCCATGTAATGCTTTCAACAACTCTATGAAAGGGATTAATTTTCAGATATGGGTTGGAGTAAATGACCCCAGAAGCCCATTCCAATTCTGAGATTCTCTGAGGGAAAAAAGCCAGTTCAAAAGTAAATTGAATTCCATTTTGGATAAATCATCCAAATTTTGAAGCATTTTAGACACCCAACAACAGTGAATCTAAGTAAAAATATCCTCCAAGCAGCTGGAATAAAAGAAAGGGACAAAAGCTAAAAATATAGATTTGGAACTCATTAGGATAATAGTGACCACTGAAGTCATGGCACAGGAAAAATGGTCAGAAGATTTGGGTTCAAATCCTACCTTGTCACTCAGGCATTTTCCTAACATAGCTAGGCCTCAGTTTCCTCACCTGCGAAATGAGGGGATTGGACCAGATGGTCTCTCAATTCCTTTACAGTTCTAAAACCATCCCAAGTTGGTATAATCAGCAAAGTAGGAAATGCAGAGAAATAAGAAAAGTGAAAAATGTCTTCCCTGAAACAACATACGTGGGCAGATGCTGTTTGGCACTACAGATATATGTCAGCAAGTAAGTACTATAGGGCAGAAATTAATTATTTGGGTCTCAGTACACAATGCTTATGTGATTTGGGATTGTGAAAGCCAAATAGACTTCATTGTTATTGGTATCACTGAATCCTCTATCCCACCAGCCTGACAGATTTTCATATGATCCACAAAAAAAAAAAAAAAAAAAAAAAAAAATCCCTTCCATCGCAGAATCATGACAGGTCCCCATGGATAATTCAAGTGGTTTGTTCCTGCCAGAGTAAACCATATACAAGGATGGAATATTTGTCACATCTCCCAGAAACTTATTTTAAACACATTATACAGGATGAAGGTATTAGATTCAAGCCAAGGATGGATTTGAAGGCGTTGTGTAGAGGAGAGGTCATAATAGTCTAAGAAGGAAAGTAGAAATATACCATTTCAGTGTATCTACACCCTTACCCACAGTCCTGGTGTGCCCTGCTTTAAAGAAAATGTTGCATGACCAACTTACCAAACAGATACATTAGAAGGTGATTATTTCATTACAAAAAGATTCGCTGCAATGTTACCTGAAATAACAAGCTTGCCTACTAGATTTAAATTAGAACTGATTTTTACCAAATCCAATTTACCTTCAAGTTTTGAGACCTACCTATTCTTTCTGTGAGCATCAGTAGGATCACAATCCAGAGTGCCAGCTATAAGTTTATATATTACATTTGTAATAAGGGATTATTTTCAGTGATGACAGATTTTGTTTTCATTAGTTATAAAAACATAAGCATACCTGATCAGCCATGGGCATAGCCAAGAGACATCAGTAGCATGCAGAGAAAAATTTTCTATTGTGACTATTCTAAAATCTTACCTCTTATCCAAACAGCATTTTTTAAAAATCTTACCTTCTGTCTTGGATTCAATACTAAGTATAAGTTTCAAAGCAGAAAAGTTGTACAGGCTAGGCAATTGGGGTTAAGTGACTTGCCCAGGGTCACTAGCTGCCCCATCCAAAGAGCATTTTATTGCAATGGAAAATGGGCTATGAAAATATGAACTCTACTATCAATGGAGCAGACCACCATAAAAGTTACCTAATACATAGAAAGGGAAGTTTCATTGCTAATTCCTTGACTTTTCTGCTAAAAAACAATGGTGGGATTTTCTTCCCATTTTTATGGTTTAGACAGAAGAACTCTGCTTCTATTTCCAAAATGAATGAATGAATGAATGAATGAATGAACAAGTAAATAAATAAGTGAATAAATAAGTGAATAAGTGAATAAATAAATAAATGAAAGCTAACTAAAATAAGTATTTGGGGAAATATATTGGATTGTAATGTATGTGAGCTATTAGGCAACAATGACTTGATTCACTGTGATATTTAAAATGACATTTTAAGAGACTAAAATAGCTAAACTTGGTCCTGATGTAACATTCAGCAACAGCAGCAGCAGGTTTGGGAAGCTTGTAGTTATTGCCCAGAGTCCAATCAAACAACCTATATATTAAGTGGCCGTTAACATTCTGGCAGCTGAATTTTTTACACCAGCTTCCAAGGTTGCACAGTAATTACATCCACTATAAATCATTTTGCAATATATTTTATAGAAATTTTGTATGCAAAATTTCTAGGAAAGAATATTTCAGACTCCACCTTTTATGGGAACTTCCAGGAACACTGTAAAATTCTTTAAAATGAGTGTTTACCACTTGCATTGCCTCTAGTTTAAATATATCTAGCATATGTGGTTTTAGTATGATATCAATGGATCTTCTTTTTTTGGATAGACCCTCTGTTCCCCAGCATTGCTAGTTTATGTTCCCACTGAGCTTTGATCAGTACAAAATAAATCCAGTTGTCTTTTGCTGCTCAAGGCCAGCCTAATAGCTATGGAAAAAATTACTTCTTCATAGTATCCTGCTTGTCTTATCAGGGGTCATCATCACAAGGTGATGCTTTACAGTTCTAAGACCAAAACAATCAACAAAGAGAATTTTTTTGTCTTTCTACTAGCCAATTTTGATTAATTGATTCAATTCAACTTAACAGATATTTCTTGTGTATCTTTTTATATGAAGTACACTATGCTATGTGCTCTTAGAAAAGATAAGCAATATAGAGTCCCTGCCTTCAGAGAACTTAAACTCTAGTAAGAAAGAGGAAAAAGTGAACAACAGTGATAGTAATACAAAGTAATAAGACTTAATATTATGTGAGAAGTTCAGACCCAGTGCCAAAAGGGATGTGAGTGAAAAATACCGTGCCAGTAAAGACTTCACAGAAGATATACTTAGCATGAACCCTAAAAGTTGAGTAAGAATCTGATACCCAGAGTCTAAGAAAATACTCTCCACACAAATGAATACAGCATTATGAAAGACACGAGA
Organism: Gracilinanus agilis; assembly: GCF_016433145.1. Lineage (NCBI taxonomy): Eukaryota > Metazoa > Chordata > Mammalia > Didelphimorphia > Didelphidae > Gracilinanus > Gracilinanus agilis. The sequence goes on from NC_058131.1 coordinate 536,296,464, forward strand.
ATCAGAACAAATAGGGCACATTTAGAAAGTGGCAAGTAGTCCAATTTGGCTGCAACATTTGAAAGAAAATATGAGAAGATAAAGCCAAGAAGGTAATTGGGGCCAAATTATGTAGCATCTTTAGTTTAAGAGTTTTGACATTCCTATTGAGAATAAAAAGCTTTCAATGGGTTGTGTTTTGTTTTGTTTTGTTTTCACAAAGGGTGACATGAGCAAAGCTATGCCATAGAAATATTATTCTTGCACTATATAACATGGACAGAAGAGGGGAAGAAAACTAAAACAAAAGATCTTGATCAACTAAACTTAGGTGTTAATGATAGGAATGAAAAGGTAGAAGGATTTTTCAGAGATAAAAGGAATAAGATGTGGTTGCTGATTGGATGGACAGTAGAAAAAAGAATAAAAAATTATTGAAGGAAAATGAGATGATTTACAAGAATAAGGAAAAGAGGATAGGGAGTAGATATGAGGGCTACAGACAAGTTCGATTTGGGACATGGACATTTTAATTGTTGCTTGGATATCTGGGTGCGGCTAACGAGTAAGAAGCTATAAGGGCACACTTCTAGTAGAGGAAAACTATATATATATCAGTAAATTGCTAAGTTTTGATTCAAGATTTCAAGCTAAATTTCAAGCTAGATTTCAAGAAGGGAGGTATGTTCACCAAAAATGTTTATCATGTTCATGGAAGATAGCCTCCATGAAGCCCGGATGAAAAAATTCCATTTTATTGGTGAGATTCTCTAATCTCTTTATTTGCAAGTGATATTGCATTATGACCAAGAACTAAACCAAACTTCCTTACTGAAATTTACAACTATACATGAGATTAGTCAACTCATCCGTACTGATGAAAATCAAGTGAATCTAAAATACATATTGTCCTGAAGAAAGAGGGGAAGATTGAGTTAGATTGCATTTGGGTATTGTATTATATTGCAATGTTCAATACTTTCAATGATCCAAACTGTTTCCTGAAACAAATATTTATCTCTTTAACACTAGAATTTTCCAAGTGTTGCTATTAGTTTCAAATCATAGAATATCATGATTTCAGAATAATCTAAATTTTAAATGATCTAAAGAGCAAAGGGAAGACATAGTAGAATTGAAAAGGCTTTCATGCATTCCCTACTAAATAGTACCTGCCAAGAGAAAAAACATAAAGACACTTAGAGGAGGAGCTCAACCTTTGTTGTGCCCTGGAACTAGCTGGCAGTCTGTTGAAACCTATGAACCCCTTTTGAAAATAATGTTTTTAAAATCACAAAATAAAATATATAAGATTACCAAGGAACCAGTTATATTGAAATGCTGAATACCAAAATATTTCTATAATGAAATATTGAAGCAAAAACAGAAAAAAAATTCACAGACCCCAGATTAAGAACTACTGTGATAAAGGAAATCTAAGACAAGAAAATGAGATTAGTTGATAATATTGCAAGAATGAAGACAACAGCTAGAAGAGAAATGGGCCAAAGACAAAATCTTGGGGGAATACCCAAATTTAGAAGGCAGAAGAAGAAAGTGAAACTCTCAAAGAATAATAAAAAGGAATAATCGGAAAAGTAAGGAAACAGCCAAAAGTGTTACTGTTTCAAAATCCAAGGAAGGGAAACAGGAAGCAATTGAAAATATCATTCAGCAGCAGAGTAGAAAAGAATATGAGGAGTAAAAGGAGAGTATGGGGAAAAAAACTTCCTAGCATCTTTATATTTAAGTTTGAGAGGAGATAGGGAGCAGGCAAGGAAATAGGTATTTTGATAAAACTTTCTGACTTCTAGTCATGGTCACTCAGCATCTAAAGATGAGATTAAGATGATTGCTAGATAAACCACTCAAGTTTTCAAAACTACTGCTGACTAAATCAGATATGCTTGTAGCGTGTTTCATTCATGTTTGAGGGACTACTTTGTGGGATTTATTAATCTGAGCCTTTATAGAAAGTCTGAAGTAGGATACAGAGCCTCCCCCAGGTAAAAAGTTCATGGTCCCTTCTAGGTATCATTATGTCTGGCACAATTGACTCTGACCAAACTCCATATCGCTTGATTTATTAGTCTAGTACCAGAGATGTTTTGAAGTTTGATTTGAACTCAGTGCATGTAACACTGGCCTCCTTGTTGTTCCCTGCACATGACAGTCCATCTCTGGACTTGAGGCATTTTCGTTGACTGTACTCTTTGCCTAGAACTCTCTCCCTTCCTCATCACCCCCTTCTGGCTTCCCTACTTTCCTTCAAGCGGCAGCTAAAGGCTCACCTTCTATAAGAATACTTTCTCAGTCCTCTTTAATCTTAGCTCCTTCCCTCGAAGATTAATTCCAACTTATCCTATATAGACATCTTGTTTTTTTCACGTTTTTCTCCCCACATTAGACTGTGTGTCCCTTGAGAGCAAGACCTACTTTTTGCCTTTCTTTATATCTTACACATTGCCTGGCACATTGTAAGCATGTAACAAATGTCTTCACTTTCAGCCTTCTTATTTGCTCCTTGAGAACTTGGTGATTTGGGGTGGCTAGAAGGCTTAGTAGATAGAATGCTAAGGCATAGAGTCAGGAAGACCTCAGTTCAAATCCAGCCTCAGACACTACCTCTGTGACCCTGGGCAAATCACTTAACCTCTATTTGTCTCAGTTCCCCATCTGTAAAGGGGGGACAAAGAGGGACAAGCTAGAGAAGAGAATGACAAACTAACTCTAGTATCTTTTGCCAAGAAAACCCTATGAACTTTGTCCATTGAATCACATAGTCAGGCATGTCTAAACAGCCCAATAAACTTGGTATTTCTTACACCACACAATTTAAACACAGCCTTTTAGAGAGCATATATAAATGCATCCATACATAAGAGTAACTTAAAAACTACATTTTTCTGCATACTTTACCAGAATACAATCAAATGTTTAATTTTCTCTCAGTTACTTATTAACCCGTTAATATAAAATCAATTTTAATTGACCATTTTAATTAGTGTCAGCCTGTGATCATAATTAGAAAGTCATTTACCAGCTTGTATTATTCCCATCTAATGACAAATTGGATTTATATGATGAAAGAAACAGTTAAGTCAAGAACTATTGCAAATTTTCAAGTATAAGAAATTGCTTTCAAATTATGCTAATCTATAAATTATCCTTAAGCCTTTAAAATATTTGGTATCAATTCAGTTGTTGGTAAGTCATGTCCAACTCTTCATGACCCTGTTTGAGGTTTTCTTGGCAAAGGCACTAGAGTAATTTGCTATTTTCTTCTCAAGTTCATTTTACAGATGAGTAGCTAAGGCAAGTAAGGTTAATGACTTGCTCAGAGTAACTTGGCTAGTATCTGAGAGTGAATTTGAATTCAGGTCTTCCTGACTTCAAAACTGGTGTTCTATCCACTGTATGATCCAGCTGCCCATTAAAAAAAAAAGTTTACCATATGTAGAAATAATCTGATCAAGAGCATAAGTTTTAAAAGAAGTCATTTGGAAATCACTAATGCCCAGAAGAATAAGGAGACTAAATTTGGTTCTATTTATAAGCAGGCTTGGTGGAGAGAAATGACCACCAGTTTGTTGCTAGAATTTACTATTTAGAGAAGATAATAAGTATGTAATACCAATACCCTGGGCTCCTCTAACCTACTTCCAGGAAAATGTTCAAAGAGTTTGTCTGATTTTTTGGTCCATAATCTTTGACAAATGTCCCAACCTGATGTTTCACTTCAGATTCTGTGTAGTAAAACACTCATTTAGCAGCTTATCTAATTCAATCTATTTCCTCTATCCTGATAACTTCAGATACCCTGTTAATAAAGTGAATCTTCCAATATTTCATTTTACCTCTCCCTGTACTCACTTACAGAAGTCATCTGGCCCAGTACAAGCTCTGCCCAATTGTGCTCATTTCTGTAAAATGTATACATCACAGAATTAAGTTCCTACTTTGAAATCCTTTTCTTTGCTTATGGAACATTGACCTTTGACTTTGGGGCTTTCTCCTTTGTACATCTTTTTTCTTTCCTTTCTTTTGGTGCAAGTAGAGCATATTTTTGAAAGCAGAAATAAGATCTCCAAAAATTTTAGTAGCAGTTTCTATTTTCTTGGAAAACCACTTGAAACTTGGTATTTTCCTTGTTTCTAGCTGAATTTTGCCAGAACCATCTCCACGACTAAAACCCATTCTTATGCATTTATGTAGGTGTTCAATTTTTTTCTTAATTCATACCCTAACTTTAAAGAAGGAGAACTTTAGAAAATAGCTTACCAGACATGACTATTATAATTTTGTTCTTCTATCTTCCACCCATTTAATAAGGGTAAATCTCTTTTTTTTTATCGCCCTTTTTCCCTTATGTAATATAGCCATGACAAAGCTAAAAGTTTCAGAGGAAAAGAGTTGGTGTTTTTAACATCGTACATAACTTTTGAGACACAAATATAGCTGTGAGGTTGTTTTATATGTCATCTGTATAACACAAAGTGTCCTATTTAAGCAGGACAACTTATATTACTATTTTGTTGGCATATAATTCCCTCATTCCAGTAGCATTTAGTGAATTAGGGTTTATTGTATTTCCTTGAGGTGTTAGGTCTCACTGTGGACTGTACTAACATTACAAAACTGAGCTCTGAAAATGCAATATTATATAATTTCTCTTTTCTAGTTTGACTTATCTGCCATAGAGAAATAAGGACATGCATGAAAATGCTACCATATCATTAGGCATATCTAAAGGGGTCAAAGAAGTAGAGGCAGTATGCTTCTAGGAGATAGAATTCCTGCTTACACACTTGAAGTCTTGAGTTCAAGACCCTCAAAGCCACATAGCGATTTTGTGATCCTAGGCAAGACGATTCAACCTCAGTGCCTCAAATAAAGACTTCTCTAAGACTACTATTAGAGAGAAAGTGCTGGTGAGCATTGATAGAGGAAGTTCTTAACTGAGAATTCCTTATATTGATGAAATCACAGGTCCAATTTTTTAAAATAAAAGTATGTAGCAACCTTCATACATTCCTAATATTTAATATTTTTATTTGTTAGGAGTTTAGACAAATTACAAGGTCTGAACTGCTTAGGGAGCTAAAGGTTAATATCTTTCTATGTGAAACGTTAATTTAGATTATGACGTCTTCCTCTGTGTGGGGGGGGGGGGTCCTACAGGAGTGGGTGTATATGAGTGTTATTGTAACCAACTAATTCTCTTTATGAACTTATCCCTTGATCTTGAAAAAATAAGAGATGTTCACTCCAGAATATTCCTCAATATTTTCAGAGCCTAAATATTGGTATATGCTTAACCTTTTCCCTCCTTGTCTCAGATTTCATTCCCATCCCTTCATATACTAGGAATAACTCTTCTGGGACAGAGCAAATGACCCATGTAGTCAATATGAAATCTCATCACTGCGCCACTGCCCCACACGCACACACATACCCCTACAATAACATCTAAAATGTTTTGTAAGTTAGCTCTCTGAAAGCTGAAGTCTTAAAATATATAATTAAAAGAAACCTCTGCAGTTGTCTAAAAATAGATATATCGCTCATTAGACCATGTAAATTAACTGTTATTTCATCTTAATAAAGCCAATTCCCTTAGGTCCTACAACTCCTAATATAGCCAAAGGGAGAGTAGGGAAGAGCGCTATACCAGACTCTGGGTTAGAAACAAAGTATAAACAAGACAGAGTACCTGCCTTCATGGTGCTTATAATGTAATAATAATATAATGTATATAATGTATATCTAAGTAACTAATAAAAAACTAAGTAACTAATAAAAAAGTATAAGTAACTTAAATGATGGAGAGTAGCATAAGGTGTTATGAGTGGTTTGAGAGGGGAAAGGTCATTATGTAACAATAATAATAGCTAACATTTATATAGCGTTTTGCAAATATTATCTAATTTGATAATATATGTATAACCCAGTGGAATTGCTTGTCAGCTCTGGGAGGGAGGAGGATAGAAGGAAGGGAGAGAATATGAATCATGTAGCCATGGAAAATATTTTTAAATAAATAAATATTACAAACAAACAAAATCTTATTGTTCAGTAATTCAGATTTTTTTTAAATTTTGGCCTCAAGGCCCTTTCCTTTTAAATGAATTATAATCAACTTATAGGTGGTGTATGAATTTTGGTTTTTGGGATTTCATTTGTAAATAAAGTAGTTTCTCAAGGGAAAAAAATTATCTCATTTGATCCTCACAACAACTCTCTTAGGTAACTTATTATAATCTTCATTCTACTGATGGGGAAACTGAGGGAAATAGAAGTAACTTGCCCAGGGTCTCCAGCCAGTAAATATCTGAGGCTGGATTTGAATCAAGTCTTTCTTATACCAAATCTAGTGTTTAATCCATCATCACCTAGCTGTCATTCTATATGATCCCTCTGTGATTCTGGGACAGTGGCTTCCTTTGTGATTCCTCAAAAAAGACACTCCATCTCAATTTGAGCATTTTTACTGGCTGTCCCCCATGACTAAAATTCTTTCTTTCTTCATCTCTACCTCTCAACTTCCCCGGAGACCTTAAAATTTCCCCCTCTCTTTTAGAATTCTTTCTTGACTTTCCTTAATGTTAGTGTCTTTCTTCTAAGATTCTCTCCAATTTCTCCTGAATATAACTTGTATGTATGTCATGGTTCAATTGTTGTCTCCCCCATTAGACTGTGAGCTCATTGAACTATTGTTTTGTCATTTCTTCATATCCCCAGTATTTTAGCACAGTTTCTAGCTAACTGTAAGTATTTAATAAATACTTGTTGACCTGACTACTGTAAAATTTAAATTAATATCCAATAATTCCAAGTATTATATTTTATAAAGTTCATTAATAATCACTTGAAGTAGAAGAAATAAAAGAACAAAATTAGAAAGCCTAAGTAAAAACACATGGGTAAAATTCTCCTGCCTGACTCTCACCAAACCTCTACAACCGCCTTCCCGGGAAAAGAGAGAGAGGGAGGAGCTACACAAAACTTATATCTTCCCTATATTAGTACATTAATATTAATACTCTTATGGGGAAAACTCTGGTAGGTACTTAAATATTATCTGGGTTCAGAGAAAAGTTGAGGAGGAGACAGGACAGATAAGACAGGGCAAGAGACTAGGAATAACTTAACAAGTTGGGAAACACAAATCAAGAATGGTTTTGGCAGTTGAAGGGAGTGACAATTAGGATCTCAACTGCCTCTCAGATCCACCTAGCCAGGGAGTCTATGAAATCAGCAAACAACTGAGTAATACTAGGACAAAAGGATTTATAAACACAGGTTTAATAATGACTGTAGGAGTTAGGGATAATGGGGAGAGGTCACGCTAAATCTAATCACTAAAAGACCAACACATGGGCTGGGAGATGGGTTAGAGACTTTGCTGCTCTGAAACAGACTCTATCACAGGCTGGAAGGGAATTGGATCTCTGACAGAATTTTGTCCACTTCTACTCCTCTTGATGGTACAGGGAAACAGGTTCACAGGACAGTAAATCCAGGAAAGTTAAATCAAGGAGCTTGTCTCAGACTGGGATGTCCACCACCCCAGTTAGTTCTTCTTGCTCACTTGATCTTTCACTGACAGGTCTTCCTTCTCTGTGATGAATCCACACTCCTTGGGCTCTCCACAGGGACAGGTAAAAGCAGCCCTCTCACTGTCTCAGTCTTGACCAGAGTCCTCAAGGAAAACAGATTCCTTCCCTTCATTCCATAGTTGGAACTCTCAGCTCTTTTGAGACAGGCTGAGTTTTATCCTACATTAAATGTATAATTTTCTAATTTCCTCCTACCAATACACAAATGGGATGCTGGGAAAGAGTGTCCTGAGGAGCAAATTTAATACGGATAGCAGGGAACTTTTTTGGAAAAGATGGAATTTAGTTGAGTTTAAGGAGGAATAGGAATTCATTGAGTGAAGAGGATAGATGACCTTTAGAGGTTCTAAGATCCAAACTCCTGTTTTTATAGGTCAGGAAATTAAAGCATAGGATAGTGATAGGATAAGTGACTTTCCCAAGGTTATATAGGTAGTGGTAATTAACAAAGGCAAGATTTGAACCTATTTTCTCTAACTAAAATCCCAGCTTTCTTTCTACCATGCCAAGTCCCAGAACAAAGCACATTATATAGATGTGGAGACCTAGAAAAGTTTAGGTTTAAATGTACAAATCTAAATTGTAACTGTATCCACAAGACTAATTTTCATCTTTATTTGTCAATAAATTCCTCTATAGATTTACATAGGAAGAAATTTCAGAAAGATGGTGAATTTATATTATGCTATTACCTTGGATCATAATGAAAATTGAGGAACACAGTATAAACTTAGGTTCTGGTCTTGGCTTATTCCACTGAAGAAAAATGAAGAAAATAATATTGGCTGCTTATCTCAATTAGAAGAAATGTTGTGTGTGAAAGTATTTTTAAGTCTTTAGATTTACATATACAAACATGATATTATCTTTGACAATTTTTCAAAAGCTATGAAAGAAGATCTGAATTCAAACTCAAAGTTGTATGACTGTATTTGAATTAAGTGGTGTGACACAGATAGAGTCTCTTTTTAGACCTACTACTTTATATTCATCAGAAAAGGGCAAGGGAATGCTTCTTTCTTCTGTTTCATAGAGGAAGATCTTTTATTCCCCCTTCTCCCTTTTTTTTCCTATTCCTAGACCCCTCATTTCTCAATTTTCCTGTGTCTGAAGGTACAAGAAGTCCTGGACTAAAAATACCTCATTATCTCTTTAATTTTGTGACTATTTCCAAATATAGAGAAAAGGACCAGTCAAATGTACTCCACCTTCCAGATTTCTAGCAGTGCTCTGAAGTGAAACAACACTTTTCTCTTAGAGAAGAAATAATATTTTATGTTAACATCAGTAGAAAGATTGATTTTTTCTATTCTTTTCTTAGCCCCTTTGTCTCAATCAAACTTTTGAGTGTATGATTATAATCATCAATGGACTGTGATATTTCTGCTAGAGATCTTACAACAATATAGAGCCAATGTGTCTCCAGGGCCTAATAGGTTTGATGATGTTAAGGCTACTGCAAAGGAAAGGAAGTGACTACAGTAATGCCTCCAATTTCATGACAGATTGGGCCGTTTGTCTTATTGGTATTATACTCTGTCATAATCAACTTAAAGAAAGGCAGTCAATTTTTTTCAAGGTATAGATTATGTTTTATGTTGGGTCAATGTGTTTCATGGGCAAAGGAGGATTTTTCTTAGTATTATTAATAGTTATTATTTCAGAAGGCTAAAAATGAGTGGTAGACTTGCAATTTACTACTTGGATGAATTTATATATTCAATGGCATAACTAAACAAAAAGATTGGGTATAATCATACAAATGAAATGTGAATAAGCTACTTAGTTTTTAAAGGTATTTTAATTCTTTGGGCTATTATGGGAACATTTAGAATCATGGGACAATTGATTTATTTAATCCAAATCAATAAGCATTTATTAAGTGCCTTTTATGTGCCAGGCACCATGATAGATGCCCAACCTAAGACAGATGTGATAAAGACAAAAATGAAAAAGAATCCTTTTTTTAAGGAGTTTATGTGCATTCTTTATTTTTTTCTCAATTTACCTTTGTTCTGAAAGAATTAATGAGCCTGCAACAGCTAATTAACACAGTGAATAGAGCACCAAGCCTAGAGTTGGGAGTACCTGGGTTCAAATTGGCCTCAGATTCTTCCCAGCTGTGTGATCCTGTACAAGTCATTTCCTTATTACCTAACTCTTGCCACTTTTCTTAGTATAATTACTAAGAAGGTAAGAATTTAAAAAAATTTTAAAAAGAATTAATTATCCATCCCTAAGAGAATAGAGATGCTGTTCTTACTGATATACTTTCCAAAAAAGAAGCTTAGTTTTCCCAGAAATCTCAAATCCTAGATTAAGCTAGTTCTACCATTACTTTGACATCTTTAATAAAAGAATAGAAAAGACCTCTCCTCTCTTTCAAATGGCTCTATTTCTATCAATGGCATTTTCTTTCCAAACTCTCAGATTCATAATCTTGGCACAATCTGTGACTCTTAATTTGTCCTTAATTCCATATATCCATCAGTTGCCAAACCTTGCCATTTTTTACTTTGACAACATCTCTCATTTCTGACCCTTTCTATGTACTCATACAGACACCATCTCAGTCCAGGATCTCATCCTACAGACTGCTACCAAAGTAATTTTCCTTAAAGCATAGATGTGACCGTATAATTTCCTTACTCAACTAACTTCAGTTCCTTAGTAATTCTAGTAAATTACTATAGTTAGCTTACTAGCAGTGTGACCCTACTCAAATCATTTACCTTCTGTCTGTCTCAGTTTTTTCTTCTATAAAAAGGAGATAATAATAGTACTTACCTCCCAGGGTTGTACGTGGGGATCAAACAAAATGATATTTTAAAATATTTTACAAGTGTGTATATATATCTGTGTGTGTGCATGTATACACAAATATGTATGAATGCTGGCTATTTTATTATTTTTATTATTATTATTATCATGAAGAAACATAAATTCTTCTATTTAGCTTTTAAAGCCCTATACAATGTGTTCCCAATCTTTCGTTGGGTATCAATGGACATTACTACCCTTCTGCACTCTGCAACACATGCAAACCGGCCTTCTGTCTGTTATTCACTAACATTCCATCTGCCTTATTACCATATAAAGAAGCTCATTGAAAGTAGGAATTGTTTCATTCTTCATATTTGTATCCCCACTGCTTGGCACATAGAAGAGGCTTAATAAATACTTGTTGATTGATGAACTGCTTCAAATAGATATGTAGGTATCTAAACATTGCTACAGAAATAAAATAATCATATAATAAGCAAATAATAACTTTAACTGAATTTGAGTTCTCTAGCATCTATAAGACAGAATGCATCAAGTCATCCAAAAAAGATGGGTAGTCATCTACAAGGTTGATATTGGATTTCATAAAACTGTTACCCGATTTAGATAATATATGTCTATATATGAAAGGGAATGATATCTAACACTGGAAAATATATATTGGAAATGAGGTCCTTAAATATCAAAAAGAAGATTTTGCATTTGACTCAGCGATAATAGAGAACCACTAGAGTTTATTCAGTATAAGAATGGCATGGTTAGACCTATGTTTTAGGATAATCCTTGTAGCAACTCTGTAGATGGTAGATTGAGATAGAGGAAGACTTGAGGCAGGGAGATGAATTAGGAGGTTATGGGGATAGTCCAAGTAAGAGGAACCTTATCTAAGGAAATATGAGTTGAGTGAGGGAGATGGATATTGTGTTGTTATTAAAATAGCTATAAAACTATTCTTTCTGTAGCTATTAGAAGCTACCACTTGGAAACCAAATGAGATTTTTAAATGGGTTTGGATACATTATGATACCATAACACCAGTTTAAAATACTTTTGTCAAACTTTCTTTGTTGTCATTATTCATTCTTTGCAGGTGAGAAGAGATATGAGCCTTTTATTCTTTTCTGACTGTAACTATGATCTGTCATTTTCCTCTTCCTGACATCATCGGAACAGCAACCAAGTCTGAAAAGGTGGAAATGGGACTCAATTTAAAATAACATTCCCATTCTCTCCATCTAGCAAAATCCCTTTCCTGTTATCAGTTCTGAAGGTCTTTTTTGTAAAATTGCTCAAGAAATAAGATGAGAAAATCATAAAACTCCTTATAGACCAAAGCCTCACTCTCTTGTGAGGAAGCCTGTGAAAGCATCCTGCATGAAAGAAACGTGTAGGCTGCCGAGTAGAGCAAGCATCTGGCCCAAATGAGTAGTTAACATGGATGAATGAAATGTATGTATAATCAAATAGTGCTTTACCATTCAGCAATAAGAAAGAAAAGAACTTTACTCTCCCCAGCTGGGATTCTTTCACTCAACTCTAGTACAGTAATAGTCTAACCTCAGTTGTGGTTCATTCTAGAACATTTAAATTATTGCTCTTGGCACAGTACAGTAGCCCCGGTATCCAAGGTAACTGAAATCTGTTTGCCTGAATATTCCAAACTCCATTTATTATAAAACTGAGTCCTATTGGGCAGAGGCACTGAAAGATGAAGTAATTGCCCAGGATAATAGAGTCAATATATGTTATAAGCAGGCCTTGAATTCAGATTGTCCTAATTCCACATCTCACTCTTCTACTACAGCACAGTGCCTTTATACTTCATCTTTTTTCAATCCTCTGACCTCCCTTTGTATTCCTCCCCTCCTGATGAAAATAAGAAAAACAAAGCCCTTGTAACAAATCCCTTTAGTTAAGGAAAATAAATTCATGCATTCGCCATGTCCAAAAATATGTCTACTTCTTTCCCTTGAATCCATTGCTTCTCTGTCAAGAAGTGGGTAGCATGCTTGATCAACAGCCTTTTATGATCAGGGTTGGTCGTTACACTGATCAGAATTCTTGAGTCTTTCAAAGTTTTTGTCTTTACAATGAGATTGTTATTTTTATAAATTGTTCCCTAGTTTTGTAAACTTCACTTCATTCGTTCATATCGTCCTTTCTTACATCATGATAGTATTCCATTACATCCATATCTGTAATTTGTTCAGCCATTCCCCATTGATGGGCATCCCTTTAATTTCTAGTTCCTTGCCATTACAAAAAGAGTTGCTATCAATACTTTTGTACATATAAGCCCTTTTCTTCTTTCTTTGATCTCCTTGACTTACAGGTCCAGCAGTGGCATTGACAGATCAAAGGTGTGCACAGGATCTCATTATTTTCAATTGTCCAAACTGTATCATATGTGTGTCAAATTAAAATGGGAAATATATTGCCTTTTTATAAATGAATAGGCAAATTTTCTTGGATGAAGGGTTTGGTCAAAGTCTGAATAAATACATTTGGTTTTATTGAAAACATTATTCACTACTGTTCTTTCAAAATATAGATATTCATTTGCCTATGTGGGTAGTTAAGTTAGTTGAACAGAACACGGTAGTAAGAATATCAGCCACTGGTGGAAAGGGGTGCTGGGCAAGAGTGAGTGGATGAATGAATGAATGAATGAATGAATGAATGAATGAATGAATGAATAACAATTTATTTAGCACTTATTATATACCAAGCATTGTGCTTAAATACTAAAAAGAAAAAGAAAATAGGATTCAGTAATAGAGTGGTTGACAAGGACCAGGGGTCCTTAAGTTATACCAGTAGTTCAGATGATAAGACCCAGGGGGTCTGCTTAGAGTCTGGAAAGATAGTTAAGCCTGAAGGACCTTAAAAGACAGTGATAAGGCAGGGAGTAATCTTCTCCTATTGGAAGGAATAGAGATGATGACTTCTATCCCATCTAAGCTATATGAGCCGCCAAGCTGGCCATATTGAATCCAGGAGACGCTGGATGTAGGAAAGAGTAAAGGACAAAGGAAAGATGCTAGTTTAAGGGAAATTGCATATACCCAAAGATAAACTTTTTTAGCTTTGTAAAATGTTTTCTCTCCATATTTATCTTGATTTGCCATTGGTCTGTAGCTGAGAACCTTACTGGATGGCAGCTAGTGGTGAGAATTGGGAATGGCAGAGGGGATACTGGGAAAGAACTACTGAGGGGAGAAAAACAACTTAAATATATACCATTCTGTTAAGTCATTAGCAGTCTCTTTGTATACAGAAGTCAGTATTTAAACATTTATTGACTACTACATATAAAATGTATTATTCACAATTGGAATGACATGTTACTTCTTCAGTATGCACATGATATCATTAATGTGGGCATACTGTCCACCAGTACAGATCTCACACTATCCATGACTCCTTACCATGTGCAATTTTTCTTCCTATTCTTCCTATTACTGCTGCCATCAACTCTCAGTCCCAAGGAAGACTAATGATGACTCAATCTCATACCATTCTATGACTTGAAGGCGAAATTTAGCAGTGCTGCCTGCTTTCTAAATTGGATGGGATATGTGTGCCAGTCTCTGAGACTTTTTTATAAAACTAATGTATAGATAGATGAGATTCTGCTAATATAAACCAAACAGGCCTTGGCTATAACTCTCAATCAACAGAGAAAGGCGTATCATTGAAAAGAACTGACTGAAGAGCATTACCAAGGATTCTTTTCATTTTTGACCCAATTTAGATTACTAAAAGGTAAAAGTCTCATCCCTTTCAGATCATTGACAATAATGTAAAGAACAATATTAAAACTATTGACTGTAGTTGACATTTACTGATGTATTAATGCATCTTACATCATTGGAGAAAATACTGTAGGTATTAAAAAGAAATGGTTTTGAAAGCATCTTAGTAGAGTGTAAGAATGGCAAATAACAAATACACAGTAAGGAACCATAATTAATATGAGTAGCATAATGACTAGCAACATTAGTGTAGGATGGCAATTCTGTATTGGTTTTATTTTTGCCAGTTCTCAGTGATCATTTTTTATTATTATGTTTTATTAGCTACATATTACATGTTAGGGGAGAAAAGTATATGTTAAAGCTTAAAATGAAGCACCCACACAAAAGAAATTGAGGCAGAAATGACTGAAGGAAAATACACACTTTCTGGAATAATTTACGAGTAGCTAACCCAGGAATCAAGCTCCTATTTATGTGTTGTTGAATGATAAACAGTTAAAGGAAAAACAAAATAATGCAATATTACAAGTGCTAGTTTAAAGTAAATTGGACATACCCCAAAATGAGATTTTTTAGCTTTATAAAATTTTCTGTCTCCTTGTTTGTCTTGATCTGCCACTGGTCTTGTTATTTAACCCACCTATTATTTCTTCTGAAACAATTGCATTAGAGTAAGAGTAGATAAATATAACCCTAGAGTACTGTAGATCACTGGAATGCTTGTTGCATTAGCAAAAAGAAGTATCAAATCAAGTCAGTTTCTAGATTGCTGTTCTCTTGGGCAGCAGTTCATGGTTCAGAACTGTCAAAGAGTCTGTCACTCCCAAGCTTCTATGACATGCAGGACTAATTGTTTGCAGCCTGAGGCACTGTATTTCCCACTATTACAGGCATCAAGATAAACATATACCAAATTATCTGATTGCTCTAATTTTTCTGTATTAATAGAACAATAATATGTTCTCAGTTCCTTTGTTTTATATTACCCAATCATGCTCACCTGCTGGGGTTTAATCAAGCACTCATGCTACCCCCAGATGATTTAAATTATATCAAAAACCATCAGTATATTTGTCTTGAAATGGGACAGTTTACATGCATTTTAAAGTCATCCATATTTCTGCGGGTGTTTTCCCCCTGAAAATGGCTATAAAGCACCTTGACTCCTATTTTTTAAACCCTCAAAATTCCATAACACATGACCTTCTCTGACAGCACCAGCCTTTAATGATCCCTGGTTTTTATGCATATATCCTAATTCTCCAGAGCTGTATTATATCTAGTTCCATTTTGAGTACGGCCATATTTTATTCTTCTTTGTATCTCCAGCACCTATTGCCCTGAACATGGTAAATTGTTGATGATGAGAAATAAAAAGTTCACTTGTCATGTTAGGATTCAATTTTTCACTGCTATCTAATTACTCTTCTTTATTTACCATGTATATATAAAACTTTGAGTTATCCAAAGGAAAATGGAAAGGTATTTGATGAATATAAGGAGCCTACAACAAATAGCCAACCAAGAATTGCATAAGAAAAGCAATGTAAAAAGATGTTAGTAGAGAGCTGTATGACTAGCTAGTCATGGAGCAAGAGTGAGAGATAGCCAGTAGATGTGCCCCACCACCACCAAGTACCCTATTAGCACCCATTCTATACAATCCAAAGGGAAGCCCCAGGCACAGTGGGTGGAACCCTAATGGAAGATGTATGAGAAGATATGAAAATGAGTCAAATCAGATGAGACGGCATGGATGGATTGAAATATAAAAACTGAAAGGAATACCCACAAGAATGAGGTCACAGATTCATCCAAATATTGGACAAAACTTTAGGTTCCACAACTATGTATGGCAGCAAAATGAATCAATAGCAGATATATTTTTAAAACACTTATCCTAGAATAAGGTTACTACTGCACTAAAGTTCATTCAAAGTCTAACATTGCTAGCAGACTGACAGAATAATCTGGCTAGTTATCCGGCATAAAATTGAGTGATAACCAAATGATTGGGAATTCATCAATTTTAAATTCTCTTTTAAACAAAAGAGTCTGGCAAATTTATGGATCATGTATAAGGATCATTTTCAGATCAGCTTAGTAACAGGACTCATTTTAAAGCACCATTTTCTCCTTATTACTGAATATTGTAAAGTCTTCCAAATTTAGTGTTAGACACAAAGAGTTTATTTATAGTTATTTCACCTGAAAAAGAACTTTTCCCCCACTTTTGGAACATTACCTCTTGTTCTACAGCCTATAGTACACTCACCGTGTATGCATATCATAATCTATATTCTATAAATTATTGTGTCTTTGTTCATAGAATAACTAATTTAGAACTCAAAGCTTCCTAAAAATAACTTGGTGACCTTGTCAAGTCCCAGAGGTTCAATTATCATCTCTATAGAGATGACACCCAAATCTATGTCCAGTTCTAGTTTATCTCTTGGGTTAGAGACCTGTATCACAGTTGCCTACAGAATATTTCAAATTGAAGATCTTAGTCATCTCCAACTCAGCATGTCCAAAACATAGCACATTATCTTTTCCCCAAAACCTACCCCTGTTCTGAACACCACCATCCCTCCTTTCACAAAGGTTTTCAACTTTATGGCCATCTTTATCTCCTCAATCTGCCTCACCCCACATACTCCAGTCATTTGCCTATTCTTGTCTTTTCTATCTCTACATTCCTTATATCTGTCCCCTTTTTTTCCACTTACATAGCCAACACCCTAGTTTATTCCCTACTGTGTCTCACTGGGACTGTTGCAATAGCCAAGGTGACTCAAGTCTCTCTCTTCTCCAATTCTTACTCCACTGAGCCACCAAAGTGCTACTCCTTCAGCATGGTTTTGATCATGTCAGCACTCTACTCAACAAAGTCTAGGGGCTCCCTATTACCTCCAGGATCAAACATAAATTCATCCATTTGGCATTTAGAGCTCTTTACAACCCAGCCTCTTTCTACCTTTCCAGCCTTAGGGTACATTTCTCCTGTCCATGCATTTTACAGTCTAGCCAAAATGTCTTCACACATAAAACTCCACAATTTTTCACTGGCTGCCCCCCATGCCTGAAATGCTCCCTTCCTTCCCATTTCTTGGAATCCCTACTTTCATTCCAAACTCAGCTCTTAAACCACTTAAAATTTAAACACAAAGACTCTACAGATCAAACACATCACACACCCCCTATACTCCTTTCCCATCCAGATTACCTTGTGTCTGCTTTGAGTGTATTTTATGAATATCTACATCTGTTTGTGTTGTCTTCTCCAATAGAACATAAGCTTCTTGAGCTTAGTCTTAGTATCCCCAGCACCTAGCACACTGCTAATCACATAATAGGTGCTTAATTAATTGCTTGTTATTATTTGATTGGAGATCATTACACAAATGATTAAATTGAGACCCACATAGATTAAATTATTATGTCACATATTAATAATTTACATTTTTATGATGCTTTTTTCAGGTTGGAAATCAATCATTTAACATTTATTGAGCATGGAAAGCACTTTAAATATATTATCTTTTTTGATAAAACTTTGTGATGTAGATACTACAGATATTTTTTGCCTCCATTTTATAAATGAGGATACTTAGGCTTAGAGTTAAAATTATTTGACCATGATCACAAAGCCTATTAAGTTTGAAAGTGGGAATTAAGCTCATTTTTTCTGACTGCAAATACAGCCTTCCTTCCACTATTTCCATGACTCTTTTGTCATCCACTTCATGAATGGTAAGTTCCATGAAGTCAGAAGTTATGTCTTATGTAAACCTGGTACCTCCCCTTGCTTATACTTAGTACATCTCCTAAAAGGAAATTTCTTCTGTACTTACCTCAACCTATATAAAGCCACATCATCACCCAGGCAAAGTGAAAAGAATGGAACATTGCTCTCAAAACCCATCAGGTTAGATGTTGAGATATTTATAACTTTTTTTCCTAAAATTGTTTCCTTTCAACATTAGCTCTAGGAACCTATTATCTTTAAATGTTTATTTTAACCTGCCTAAAAATTGAGAATGGGGCTCACATTACCCTCCCCTAAAGATGGCCTTTTGGTTAGCCCAGGGAAATAAAAAGAAGGAAGTAGTGGAATGTTGTAGATGGAAAATGAGTAGTGGAAAAGATAGTTTTTTAAAATAAGAAGAAAGTCCCATAAAGAGATAATGGAAAGAAACCATGGCAAAATAATATAGAACAGAAATAAATTTCTTATTCCAAAAATATAGGAGGTGGGAAAGAAAGAAAAGGAGTGAAGAAAAAGGAAAATGGGATTTCAAGATGATCTTAATCATCTCTTATCAGGGACATAATCTTTAAATTTATCAGTCTCTTTTTCCTTTCAAGTAGTCTTATCAAAAATAGATTTTTTGCTCTCTCTTCCAAAGTATCATTGTTCTCATATGGAGTGACATATCAAAATTTCTGATATAACATGAATGAATGAATGAATGAATGAATGAATGAATGAAAGAGCATTTAATAAGTACTTAGGGTGTGCATAGCATTGTTGCGAAGTGCTGTCACAACGAGACAGCCCCTATTTTTCAAGGAGATCATATTCTAATAGGGGTAAACAACACATAAAGGAGATTTCAACTGCCATTCAAATGTAAAGGTCAAAGGATCCTTAGGATACAGACAACAAATGGCAATACCTCTTCTTTAATATCATTTCCATTGATAAAACTATTTTTTGTTTCCAATGTAAAACTACTTGATATCACCAAAGACTTTGATGTTGGGAAATTTATCATCCCACATGTCAGTAGGTATGACTGCTGAAGAGTCCAGGGCTGAAACACTTTCAGAAGCAATTGCCAGGCTGCATCTTTACAAGGGTTCTTGCTTCTTTGACTGATGGCTGAGGGAGCCAACCTGGAAGCAAGGCTGGTGTTAGGGAGAGGTAGGGCAGTGTTCCTATTCATTGAGCTCTAGTGGCCAAGATGTTAGGGATGGATTGGCCCTGCTCTTTGTTACATGCTACTTCCTGTGGGTCCCTCAGAACGTCCTATTGATTCAGCGACACTGGTTTGTCCGCCCCTCAGTGACAGTTGGTTAACAGAGTGGGTGTGATGGTGGTGGTGGCGGGGATGATGAGAATGGCAAACCCCATTGCCTATAGGGGTAGCTCTTCTGGATAAGGGCTGTGAGAGACAGGATAGAAGCATAGCCAGTGGTCTTGGGATTACTTACTTTTTGGAGGCAGCTGGTTGACAGTGTTTTAATTAGTTATTAATAAAATAATAATTATAATAATTATTTACATTTTTAACAGAGTTCAAGGATATTCTGTTGGTATTCTACATACTTAAATCTAGATGGCAGAAGCTGAACTAATGATGTAAATGAGAGGCTACTTCCCATAAATCTCTGGCATCATCCTATGCTTACTTTAACCGAAATCTGTCTGAAGTCATTCAGTCGAACTACTTCACAATTAATTAGCATTCCACTTTATTTTTATTGTTTTGCAAAGCAAAGTATGTTCTCATTGTCTTCGTGTTGACCATATTTAGGACTTTGAAATACTTTATGAGAATAAGGAAAGGGGGCAGCTAGGAGATGCAGTGGATCTGGACCTAGAGGCAAGAAGACCTGAGTTCAAATCTGGCCTCAAACACTTACTGGCTGTTTGACCTTGGGTGAATCACTTAACCCTTGTTTTCCTCAAAGTCTTCATCTATAAAATGAGCATAATAATAACCCCTTCCTTCCAGGGTTGTTGTAAAGATCAAATGAGATATTAATTGTAAAGCACTTAGCACAGTGCCTAGCATGTAATAAGCACTGTATAAATGTAAATTATAATTATTATTGAATAGCATTCTGTAGCTTTTTCTCCTCTGATCTCCAACAATGCATTATATCATTATCATCTCTGTATGATCTTTCTGCTTCCCTGATGTTTTTGTTGTTTTTTTTTAAACCCTTACCTTCCATCTTGGAGTCAATACTGTGTATTGGCTCCAAGGCAGAAGAGTGGTAAGGGCTAGGCAATGGGGGTCAAGTGATTTGCCCAGGGTCACAGAGCTGGGAAGTGTCTGAGGTCAGATTTGAACCTAGGACCTCCCATCTCTAGGCCTGACTCTCAATCCACTGAGCTACCCAGCTGCCCCCATTCCCTGATGTTTTTAAGGCTGTATCTTAACCATATCTCAGGCCTTGACTTTTTTTTTCAACACAGTCACCCATTAATATGCCACTGCAAACACTTTAAGCATTTCCTGGGAGGCAGAGCCATGTGGTTAAATGGAAAAAGCACTGATTTTGGAATCAGAAGACTGAAGGTTCAAATCCTAGTTTGTCAATTTACTATCTCTGGCTCTGGGAAACTCACTTCAACTCCATCATCCTTTATTTCCTTTCCTATCAAATGAGGCAGGTGAACGTGATGGCTGCTGAGAACTCTTCCTAGCTCCAGATGCATGGTGTCATGATCTTTTTACAAAAAAAATACTGAAGTGTGTTCTTGAAGTCTTTGAAATCTCCTCTTTAATCTATGCTTCTTGGAATAGGAAACCATAGTTCTTCGTATCTCTGATCTTAATTCTGAGCCTTCAGGTTTCTCATAGCTTTCTGAGGAATATATGGCCAATATACAAAACACTTTCATATATCTTATCTCATTTTATGCTTACTACAACCTTGTGAGCCATGCAGGAATTCTTCCCAAATTCATGGCATGCTGAACAAATTATGATAGATGAATATAATTGAATACCGTTGTATTCTAAGAAAGAAGAAAGACATGATTTCAAAGAAGCCTGGAAGGACTTGTATGGACTAATGAAGATACCAAGCGCAACCAAGATAATATTTTTTACTATAACATCAACATTGTAAAATGAACAGTTTTGAAAGCCTTAAGACATCTGGTCAATGCAATATTAATTATTTTGGGATACCAATAATAAAAGAGACTGTCCACTTCCTGACAGAGAGGTAATAAACTAATAAGCAGAATGAGACACATATTTTTGGATATGGCCAGTCCAGGAATTTATTTTGGTTGATTATGCGTATTTGTTTATAAGGATTTTTGTTTCTCTTTTCCAATGGAGGAAGTGAGAGAGAAAAAAATAAATACTTGGTAATTTTTTTAAATAAAATTTAAGTAAAACTAAAAATTAAAAGTAGAAAGTACATGAAATGATTTTTGCATATGGAATTTCAATATGAATTAATACAATGTTCACTGTCAACAGAAGCAAGATAAACAATGTAGAGGGCTCTATTTGGAGGTCATAGACAGGGACAATTCCCCACCTGCGATAAAAGAAGAGTAAAGAGGGCTGCCAAAAGAAGTCTTTTGTGCTAATTCTTCCTAAAAAAAAAAATCAAAATTGAGTTTAAAGTTCGGTATGCATTTATTAGTGCCTACTATGTTCAAGGCATGGTGCAAGATGCTGACACACAAAGATGAGAAGAGGAAAGGAAAAGATATATGATGCCTACTATGTGCCAGGCGCTGTACTAAGTGCTTTACAAGTATTATCTCACCTGATCCTTACAATTACCCTCAAAGATAGGTTCTGTTATTATCCTCATATAGTTGAGAAAACTGAAGCAAACAGGGGTCACCCAGCTAGCAAGTGTCTTAAGGCCAAATTAGAACATAGGTCTTCATTACTTCAGGTCCAGCATTCTAGCCAATCTTCTTTATCATTATAATATGTACACAGAGAAGTAAATATAAAACAATTCCAATATACCAAGTATGAGGAATTATGGGATCATAGATTAGAGCTGGAAGGGACCTCATTGGCCATCTAATCCAACCTCCTCATTTTTAAATAAGGAATGTGAGACCTAAAGGGGATGAGTGATTTGCTCAAGGTCACATAGGCAGTAAGTAACTGGTATTTGAACCAGGTCCTTTGGCTGTAAACTCAACAGTTTTTCTTTGCCATGATGCCTCCTTCACTTAGGAGGTGGATGTTGATTAGTATTGAACAAAGTTGGGAATTCTATGAGGCAGAGGTGAGAAGGGGATACATTCCAGACATGGGAATGAGGCAAAACAAAGCCTGGCAGACTGTAATTTACTGGACACAACAAATCAGTCAGTGTGACTGGGACATAAAGTGCACAGAGGAGAACAATGTGAAATTAGCCAGGAAAAATTGGCTGGAGCCAGATTGAAGAGAGATTTTTAGTGCCAAAATGAGTTTATATTTTACCCCAGAAGTAGTAGGGCCCTGTGAAGTTTTTTAAATGAGAGCATAACATGAGAAGAACTAAAATTTTAGGATATTAATTTGTCATCTTTGGAAAGCCTGGATCAAAGATGGAAGAGATTAAAAATAGGAGACTGTTTTTAATTAGTCTCAATTAGGAGACTATTATAATAGTCTTAAGAGCTAGGACATTAAAAACCTGTACTAGGGAGGTGAGTGAGGGGGGAGGGAAGGAAGGGACAGATGCAAGAGATGCGGAAGAGAGAAAATGATTAAGACATCTTACTGGATAATTTCGGGGGGGGGGTGGAATTTGTAACTGGAAAGATAATGTTGCCCTCAACGGATATAGGAAAGATTGAAGGAAAGGTATGTTTAGAGAGGAATATGATTTCCATTTTGGACATGTTGAATTGAGATGCCAGGATAAACCTGAAAGTAGAGATATCCAATTCATAATGAGAGACTAGAGTTCAAGAAGGGGAAAAAAAGAGGACAAAGATGTTTCTTCCCTATAAAATCTAATCATGCACTATGCTAAACTATTCAAGATATTTTATTGAATCAGTTCTTCCTTTATTATCATACAAGAGTAACATTTTCCATGAGAAACCAAGGAAAATAGGCTGAAAATTAATGGGTTTTGCCACGATTCACTTACTAGAAATATAATAATATATTACTACATTAAGATATATACCCCAGTATTATTTTAACATACTCTTATTCCTCTTTGTATTTATATTATGAGTTCAGTTCCCATAACAGCTAGTGAGAGATTGATAGCCCAGGCCATATTGAGGCAAAATATAGGCAGTTTCCATAAGTGCTTATTCAACACTCGAAGGCCAGGACACTTTGGTCATGAGCTGACATGTTTTCATAATTCTTTTGGGGGTGGATGGTCTTCTGTGAAGGAGATAGGCTTCGTGGATGTTAAAGTGACATCAGCTGACCTTTTTGTTTGTTTGTTTCTCATTTCTACCAGATTTCCTGCTGTTCCATTTGATTCCTAGGCTCTTTTAAACTCCCATGATCACATCAGCTGGGCAGACACATCTTTGTAACACTTAAAATTCAGAGTATCCAATGTTTGTTTTTTTATTTTCTTTTCTACAAGTAGATAATACATTAAAATAACTATATGGCTTTGCCCAATAATAAATAACTCTTTAGAAGAAGTACTTGAGATGGATATCCTACAAAACTCTAGAATTATTGTGAAATTACATTTTTATCTACCATTTTAGAACCCATTTGATTTATCCCAGCTTGGCATATTAAAATAGACATGGGGGATACAAACAGTCCAATAGTTAAAATTTTGTCTGCATATGAATCTCCTCTGGCTCCCTTCTCTGCCAGGAAAATTTTTCCTGTTGTCAGTCAACTGATCCTAATATCTTCTTGGAACAGAGCAAACATTTTAAAGTGCAGAGCAAGAGTCCTCCCCCAGCCCCAGGGAGAAAACATTTCTTTTTCCCCTTGAGCAGTTGATGTCTTTAAGAGAAATGAGTTTAGTTGGTTCAGCCAGATACTGGTGGACACAGTTATAGCCATATAAAGAAAAATCTTCAGGAGTACCAGGGCCATTGATTTTTTTAAGTTTTATTTTTTTTATAAATATTATTTAAGAAGATACTGTCTGAGTCATAAATTGTTTCTGGGGGTAAATCCCCCCTCATGTCATAGCACAATAAAAATGAGCAGAGATAGCTGACTTGCTTTTGTTATTCCTTTTGAATTTCATCTCTGGGCCCTAAAAAGATCCCCTATTCATTAGTATAAATTTTGAAGCATATTTACTAGGTCAGATTAGGATCATGAGTCCTATAACCAACCACTATTTTGCCACCAGTGTTTTTAGTTATTTCTTGTGCTCCTAAATGCTTTGATTAGTATACATCTTCCTGGACCTAAAGAAAGAAGGGAAGGAGAGAAAAGAAGTCACACAGCAACAAACAACACACAAGGCTGCCTATCACCTCTCTCCCTCCACAGCTGCAGCTGGTGACTCTGTCCTCTGGAGCTCATTCCCAATCTGTATAATCTGATAGGATTACTTCTCATTTATACTGTATATATCCTGTGTGTATATAGTTGTTTTCATGTTGTCTTCCCCATTAAAATGTAAACTTATTTCAAGGTAGGGGCCACATTTTTTATTCCCATTGTATGCCCAGCACTTTAGCACAGCGTCTGACACGTGATGTTGATGATGATGATGATGACAATGGCAATAACAACTTTGGGAAAGCCACTTGGCTTCTCTAGTCCTCGGTATCCTTATCTGTAAAAACAGGAAATTTAGACACAATGACCTCTAGAGCTATGAGTCTATGGTCCTTTGACCTCATAAAAGTGACTCATTCTTGGACTTCCACCAAAGAACTTGCCTTAGTAAAGTACCAAAGAATTTTTAAAAAGCTATTTCACCTATAATTAAGTTCAGTTCAATAAACTTTTATTAAGCACATCCTCTGTGACCAGAAGTCAGTCAGCCATTAAACATCTATTAAGCACCTGCTTTTACCAGGTACTGTGGTAGGCAATGAGGCTAAAAAAAAAAAAGAAAGAAAAAAGAAAGAAATCAATCCCTGCCCTGCTTACATTTTATAGAAATATACAATATGTATCCAAATAATAGAAAGACACACAAACTAAGAGGAAAGGAACAGTACACTAAAAGGGATCAGGAAAGGTTCTGTGTCAAAGGTAGTACCAAAACTGGGCTTTGAAGAAGGATCAGGATCTTACATGGACATCAAGACTCCCCACTTCAGCATTTCAATGATGTTCCCATAACAACTATAAAGCTTCATATTTATTGTATTCATTTCAACAATCTTATTTGCCCACATTTTTTATTTTTACTTCTTAACAGACTGCTAATTGGTTAAACAGTTGTCAAGTGAACACTTAACATACCAAAACATAGTAGTGATGGTTGATGGCCATCAAAAATATTATTTCATATTATCTCCAACAGGAGAGTAACAGAAAAAATACATAATTTCTAATTAAACTGAGGAAGAAAGAGAGTGGTAGAAAAGCATACAATGGATATAAAACCCTTTACCTATGAAATCAGAGATGGAGGTCTAAAGAGAGTAATATAGTTTAGAAGAAAGGGGTTACATGTTGGAGATAGTCATGGAGAAACAATAAGCAAGTCTGAAGGAGAAGAAAGCTTTTTGGGTGCTAAGTTCTCACTCCTTCCTCAAAATAATCTTTCATACTCTACATGTTTCCAATTTGAGTTTAAAAGAAATGGAACATTTTAAAACAACTTAAAATAATTGAGAAAGGATTTACAGTACTCAGGATGCAGGAAAGGAATAATTGAGTTTCATTTCAGGAACCATCAAGGTATTTGATCTAAAAAACATTTGGGAGGTAATAACATTAAAGAAGAATCTTAGTAAGCTTGGTTTCTTATTTTATTTTTTATTTACTTCCTAGGAGAAATACTATGACTTGCAGAAAGTAATGGCTACAAGTCATGAGTGGATTGTCACATTTATCTTGAAATCTTTGTTATTCTTTTTTAATTTTTTTTTAAATCCTTGTACTTCGGTGTATTGTCTCATAGGTGGAAGATTGGTAAGGGTGGGCAATGGGGGTCAAGTGACTTGCCCAGGGTCACACAGCTGGGAAGTGGCTGAGGCCGGGTTTGAACCTAGGACCTCCTATCTCTAGGCCTGACTCTCTTTGTTCTTTTTTAAATATTTGTATTCTCTTTTAACTTCATGAAGTATTCAGAATTAAATTATATCTTGGTGTGGCAGACTGTAGATCCATCTTCATGTTCACCAGCATAGTATTGCTCCTGTGAATCTCCAGACAGGTACAAAGGCCTAAAAACTGAATGTGTAGCTTTTCATTTTGATCTGTCTTCAAAGGAGTATTTTATCTACAGTTTCTAGATCATATAGATGCACATTGAGGCTAAACTTAAAAGAAAGAAAGGAATGGTCTTAGGTACCAGTTATTTAGGTATTTGATCAATTTTTTCTTGGGTGATAAATACCAGACTCAGTATAAAATAATTGTCATTTAATAAAATTCACTTCGTCCATCTTCCATTTTCTCAATTACCTATTTAGCAAATCATATAGGCTTGGTTTATAGAAACTTGCTTTGACTTGACAGTTTAAAACCTACTATTATTGTTAAGTCTTTGTCTTTTTTTTAAAAAGAAAGAAACAAACAAATAGGTATAACTGAGCATATTATCATTCCTAATTCTGGAATGCTATTTGGGCCTCAAGAAGGCAAATTATTCTGGTTTATGGTACCTTATATTAATCTACAGTATAATCAGAATAAATTCATCAGCAAAACAGAAAATGAAAAAAAATGATATATATTTTAATGATGTGGTACCAAAAGCTTTCCAAAAGGAGGAAAATCTTTGCAGTATACTTGTGGAACTATGAGAATGGAAGTCAACACTGGGAAACTTTATTCTGAATAAGAATTGTAGAATAAAGACTGGAGGGAAGATCTTAAAAATGTAGTAGGAAGTGACAATTATTTATTAAGAGGAAAGAATAAAAAAGGACCTAGTATATTGTATATTAAGCCTGGGTCCTTTTTTCTTCTCTCCTCTTAATAAATAAATTATTTATTTAATTAATTAGATTGTTTTTGTTGGTTTAATTAATTGGATTGTTTGTTTAATTAAGTAAGTAAATTATTTATTAAGAGGAGAGAAGAAAAAGGGACCCAGGCTTAATACACAATATACTGTATCACAAATAGGCATGTTTCTAAATAGTAGTTTACAAATAGTCCAGAAAACAATTATGCATAGTGAGAATCTTGTATATGATAAAAGAGAAAAAAACCTTTCAGAATGATACTATCTACGGATATATAGGCAAAAAGACAGATATTGTAGATCTAATTGGTATACTCTCTAAGCAGATTAATCATCATCTTAGCTGTTTAAAATTTTCAAAGCCCTTTAGGTATATCTTCTCACTTGATCCTCAAAACAACTTTGAGGTACATGCTATTATTATCCCCATTTTAAAGATGAAGAAAGTAGATTTCAGAGAAGTTAGGTGATTTGCCCAGGGTCACCTGCCAGATATTTCTCTGAGGATAGATTCAAAACCAAATCTTTCTTATCCAATTCCAGTGGCTTATCCACTAATTCACACTGCCTCTCCAGAAGCTAATGATATTAAATTATAAAAACAGAAACTTGATTCAGAACTGGTTAAAAATAGAAAAGTGGAATAAATTAGATAAGCAAGATCCATCTGCACTAAAACACAATAATCTAATATTCAGTAAACCCAAGGACACAAATAACTGAAGTAAGGATTCTTCAACAAGAATTTCTGGGAAAACTGAAAAATAGTCTGGCAGAAATTAGGAGTAGACCAACATAGAACACCATATGCCATAATAGGTACCAAATGAATGTGACAGTAATATATGAACCTCTCTCTCTCTCCTCTCTCTTTCTCTCTCTTTCTCTCTCTCTCTCTCTCTGTCTCTCTCTTTCACACACACATACAATTTTAAAAATTATAAGACAGTAGAAAGACGGTAACTTGAACAACTAGTAAGAAGAGAAGAATTTATAACCAAAAAAGTAATTAAGGAAACCATAAAACAACCAAATCCAGTTTCATAAAATGTCTAAACTTTTGCATGTAGCTTGCTTAAAAAAAAAGTTATTAATGGGGTGGAGTGGATCTTCATAATCAATATATTTGATAAAGATCTGAAATACAAGGCATATCAGGAGATTTTACCTTCAATTTGGAGAAGAGGACAAAAGACAAAAAATGGCAAATGTTGAAGGAACTACAGAAAGATTAGGTACACTAATAAACTATTAGTTAAACTATGAATAAATCCAATTATTCTGGAAAGCAATTTAGCCTCATACTAGAAAAATCAGTTAACCATACATGTACCTCAACTAGGCATATATATTATCATTATATATACTTTGGCATATTATCATTATGTACTTATAAATTATCGTACATATTATCATTATATATATAAAAGTATTTATAGAAGCTCTTTTTTCATGACTGCAAAGATCGGAAAGCAAAATGGATGTTCATTAATTTGGGAAATAACTGAAAGAATTTTAGCATGTGAACTAATGGAATATTATTGTGCTTTAAGACAAACAAATATGAAGAATTATGAGTACTTTGAAATAATTCATGACTTGATGCAACAAAAATGAGGACAACCAAGAAAATGGCTTACAAAATGACTACAATAGTATGTTTAAATGATGAAAAGTATAAAAATTTTAGCCAACCATGATTTCAGAGAATTATTAGTATAGCATTCTTTCCTCTTTGTAGTGGAGAGATGGTAGTCTTCAGTCATAGAATGAAATATACATTGTCCAACTTGACCAATGTATTGATATGTTTTGCTGTTCAAAGTTTCCAAGAAGGGTATTGTGGTAGTAGGGGAAATTATCAGCTTATGACAGCAATGGTACATTATAAGAGCACAAATGAACCATTGAATGGAATTCCTCAAAGGAAAAGTAAAATTAGTTAGTATGCATTTATTAAACACCTACAATGTTTTCATCATTGACATAGCCACCATGAAAGAGAGATACAAAAGAGGTATGAGAAAATGTCCCTGACAATGAGGGCTTTATCATGTATCTAGTTGGAGGAATAAGATAGATAGACACAGTTGACTGAACTCTCCCTTGAATCTTTCCCTTAATTGGGACAACTGGTAATTGGGAAACAGTTGATAAGGAATAGTTTTTCTACCTTGCACTAAAAAATAACACTTAATAAATGTCAGATATTATTGTTGTTGTTATGATTACTTTATCTGTGTATTTAGTCTTTAAAATAATCCCCATTCATCAAAGCAGATGGACTTCTCCCCATCTTCTAACACTCACACCTCTCAGACTTTTTTTGTCTTCTTTGACCCTTACATTATCCTGAATGTTCTCTGATCTTGCAGTTATGAAGATATTTGGAAGGAGATACACTGTGATTTGCTCTGGATCTTATACCTCCAGAAAGTTCCCCAGGCCCTCCAAACTTAAGACAGCAATGACAGAACAGTTCCATTAAAAAAATAAATAAGATAATGGGTTCAACAGGGACTTGGGTAAGAACTAGACCAGTGGTTTCATTGGTTTAGGGAATCTCCAAATGAGGAAACAGTATCTAAAAATGCAAGTCTACCCCTTTTTTGCAACCTGGAGTCTTAGCAAATAGCCTAGAACACTGAAAGGTTATACAGACAGCCTGTGTCAAAAGTGAGATCTGAATCCAGGTTTTCCTTGTGAAGCCAGCTCAATATCCCAAGTTTAGAGACCTTATATGTGGTGGTAATAAGATTTCAGCCTAAAGGATAGTTTTTTAACCTTTTTATGTCCTGGGTCCCTATGGCAGTAGAGGGAAGCCTGTGGGCCTCTTCTCAGAAGAATGTGAGGAGGGGGTACATTTTAAGCATGGAAAACAGCTACCTCAAAACACAAAGAGATGTAGTGAAGGAACTCATATGGATCAGGGAACTTGTCTGTACTTTATAAACAAATCATCACCAAATCACTAAGAGTGAATAAATGAATGAATGAGAATTTATTATAATTAATTTGTCAATAAACTATGTGCCTTTTACTTTCTGTGATTATATTCTGGACTAGAGGGACAATTGGTCAAAGTTCATCTCCCCCACAAATTAAAGGGAAAGAGAAATCCTGATAGAGAAAAAAAAAGGGGGTGTGACATTCTGGGAAATGGTCAAATATAGAAAAGAATATCATATTAGAGTGAGAAGATAGTGAGAAAACTGGCCTGACTGAAAGGAAAAAGTCTGTGTTTAGCAAAAGAAAGAGAGCTAAGAGTAAGTGGAGCTAATTGATAAAAGACCTTGAATTTAGCAGTTTGGGCTTGATGCAATGAGCCCTGTCTAGATCCATTCCTAAGCCAAGGAACAGTGTGATGAAGGTAGACTTTTAAGATTTTCCTGACAGCAGTGCCCTGGACAGATTAGAGCTTGGAGCAACTCAGTCAGGGGAAGGAAGCATTGAGTGGTAAGGGCCCTAAAGAAAGTCATGGGGACTTGGTGACTGATTGGATATAGGAGGTGACAGAGAGGAAGGAGCTGAAAAATCCTCCAAGATTTCAAGCCTGGAAGACTAAGGAAATGGGCATGTGATTAACAGAAATGGGAAGGTTGAGAACCTGCTAAGTAGTGTGTGTGTGTGTGTGTGTGTGTGTGTGAGAGAGAGAGAGAGAGAGAGAGAGAGAGAGAGAGAGAGAGAGAGAGAGATGATGATGATGCCTTCCCATTTGAAAGACTTATTTCATAAGGTCCTGTATGGACCCCTTTTAAAGGGCAGTGCCAGGCAGGTGTGAAGGTGAAGGGTGAGATTGAGCCAACAGATATATGTGATCTAAAAACCATGACCAGCATCATACGGCAATAAACAGCAGAGGCATTGCTGCTACATCCCCCAGTAGAAAACTGCTAAAGACAAATAAGTCTCGTTTCTTATTGTCAAAACCTATATTAAAGTCGTGTTCCCACTGTTTGTTTCATAGTGAAAGCATAGCATATGTCTCAGCAAATAGCTCTTTGTGCAATAGATTCTTGAAATTGGCTTTATCCTAGCAGCGAGATGGATATGTCATACGAGCGAGTGCTGCAAAGACAAGAAGGGATGCCAGGGGCCTAACTTGAAGAGAGGGCCGAATGCAGGCTTCACCAATAATAGGAACATTTTAGAAATAGGAACATTGTTCTGCAAATCAGGAAACTCAGGAATATACTTTGGTTCAAGCCCTAGACATCATTCTTAAACCTTAAGGGTATAAGATCTAGAATCTAAACTTGGAGTCAGGAGTTTTGCTTTAATGACACCCTGAGGTTAGCATCAAGTTCATACTGTTGTGCCCCTAAGAAGCAATCTAAAGATTCAAAATTGCTGTTAAAATGTGTCAACTTGAGCTAATCTGTCTTTTTCTGGACCAAATATTTCTCTCCCTAGAACAAATTGAGAACCACTATATCTTAAGAAGATAAAATCTACAAAAGTAGGTTTTTGCCAAACATAATAATAGGCATTTAGTAAGGAATTAGTAAGGACAGATTAATTTCATTAAAGACTCCAACTCCTTTAGCCAATTGTTATGTCCAGATAATAATTGTAAGAAAAAATTTGGATTTGAGAGAAGGTAAAAGTTGGGGACCTAATTCAGAAGTTAGATAAAATGCTTACATTTTAATTCAACAGCCACTTGTTTATTTACCAAGTACTTATGCAAAAACTGTGCTAAAAAACATTTTTAAAAGAATAGATCCTGTGCTCAAGAATCTTTTATTCTACTGATGGAAGGAGAAAAGGGTATACAAATAAGTACAATGCAGTGAATATGATGCCACCACCATACTAATCTCCCCTGTCTATTTGTTGCATTGACAATGTGAGTAAATTGCACAAAAAAGAACCTCAGAGATCATCTAATTCAACTGGTACCTAAACAAGAATCCCCTCTACAACATTCTTGGAAATTTGGGAGTTGTACCAATTATTCCATGAAACAGCTCATGCTTCTTTTTTCTAGGTTCAGCACTAAATACAGTAAAAGTAACCTCAGTGGAAATGAAATTCCCAATGAAACCTCCCTACTTGAAGTCAGATGGACCAAAATTCAGGTCACAGAATCAGCCAGGTGTATGTGTATGTGTCTTTTTTCTGTAACCCAATCTCTATTTATGGAACTATGTTGGAAGAGAACTTAATATTCTTGTAATTTGGGTCAGATTTGCCCTTCTTTTGTTTGTTTATTTATATTAGCCCTCTTTTAAATGACAGGAAGTCAGCACAGTGATGATGCAGTCATAGGATCATAGATTTAGAACTTGAAGGGACAAGGTCAACTAGTTTAGCTCCTTCATTTTACAGAATAGAAAACTGAAACAAAAAGACAATTGCCCCAGGTTACATAGCAGTAAGTGGCATAACTGAGATTCAAATAGGAGTCCTCAGATTCCAAATCCAGAACCTTTTTCATGGCCCTGAGATACCATTAAGTAGGAAAGGGGACAAAAATTTGGCTCAAAGAACTTTGGTTACTTTAAGGTCTTGAAGTATGGGAAAATGCAAGTTTGTTTTATTTATAGAGGAAAATTTTCAGATGACATCAGAGATCAAAACACTGAACTCTGATGAAAAAACAGTCCGAGGTGTATAGGATATATTATATATAAAATAAAACTCAGTTCAAGAGTTTTTTTTAAGTTTCTTGAAATCCTTAGTGCTGTAGTCACATTTGTGTTATTTATAAGCAGGATATATCTAATAGTTCATTAGTCAACTATTAAAATAATATTGGAATCATAGATTTAGATTTGGAAGGGACTTTAAAGCCATCCGGCTTTGTGTCTTCCCCAACTTAGCTTTTTGGTTTTTTGGTAGATTCTCCAGGGTCTGACAGTTCCTTACTCATGTAAGTGCTTAACAAATAAGTATTTGTTAAGTTAAATTGGTATTTATTGGTATTGGTATTATGATAACCTCAATTATATCTCTACCACCTTTTGCCTACACCCACAACTTTTCTTTAATTAATATTTGGAAGCTTAACAATTTAGAACTTTTTATTTCTTTTTATTCCCAGTGCTTCACACAGCCTGAAATATAGTAGGCACTTATACATATTAAGTCAGATTAAAATGAATAAGGAAATTATGGTCCAAAAGAGATTTCATAGCAGGGCAGCTACGTGACTCAGTAGCTTGAGATACAGGCCCAGAGATAGATACTTCCTAGCTGTGCAACCCTGGGCAAGTCACTTAACCCCCATTGCCTAGCTACCTAGCCCATACTGCACTTCTGCCTTGGAACAAATACACAATATTGATTCTAAAATGGAAGGTAAGTATTAGAGAGAGAGAGAGAGGTCTCATAGATAGTAAATGGAAGAACCAGGATTTGAAGCCAGGTTCTGTAGTTCCAAATTCTGATTCCTTTCTATTATTTCTTCAGGTTAGTAAAGTAAAATTTTCCCCTTTTGGCTTTGTAGCTAATATGAGTATTGACTAGAATATCATCTATTTTTTTTATTTAATAGAACCCAGGAGATTCTAAAAGTCTAATTCCTTCTTTGAACCCCAAAGGTAGAACAGAAAAGAAAAACTTTAGGAATGGGAGTCCAGTGATGGCAAACCTATGGCCCGGGTGCCAAAGATAGCACACAGAGTACTCTTTGTGGGCACTTGGCCACCCCACCCTGCCCAGTTCATTACTAGAAAGCCACACGGGTGGAACTGCTCCCCTCCTCCTCTCCACTGTACCTGATGACATTTTTTCACATCCCCTGCCACTCTTCTCAGCAGCCAATGGGAGCTCACAAAGGGTAAGGTGGGTGGTTCACAGGCTACAGAGCTGGAGGTGAGCAGTGCGCTTAGGCCACTGCCCTCCCTCTCTCTGCACTGACTGAGGACATTCTTCACTTCACCCACCCCTCTGCACAGCAGCCCAATGGGAGCATTTCCTCTCTCTCCTGTGTGAAGTAAGGGGGTGGGGTAGGGTGGTACCCAGCATGTGGAGGGTGTGGGGCATGACACTCCATCTCTAAAAGGTTCACCATCACTGATCTAATCTAACTATTGTTTTACAGATAAAGAAACTGAGACACAGATTAAGTGATCTTCCCAGGGTTTGTGAGAAAAGCCAGTAATAGAATCCAAATTTTTTAAAACTAAGAAATTAACTCCCCATCACTAGGATCAAATCTACTTAGTATAAACATTGAGCCACATGTGAAAGAAAAAAAATGTTTTTCTTTTGTCCTTGGGTTATAAAGTGGCCAGCTTTAAAAAATATGAAGACCTCTTTCCTTCATCTTAATATTTTTTAGTACTTCTATCATTTTTATCACTCTCCTTCCTCTTGGATAAGGATCTAGCCGTACTCCAGATGGAAAAAAAAATATTTTCTTACTCAAAAAACATTTTTTATGGTTTTCTATGTGTCAAGGACAACTGAACTCAGAAGATATAAATTAGATTTATTTATTTAAGTTTGAATTCATAAAACACTAGAGACTAAATTATGGTATTTTATCCCACCAAAATTTGGCCTTAAAACTAAATAACAATTTTTCTGAAGTTGGATTTTTGTTTCTTCTAATATGCTATATAGATTTATAAATCCCTGGTGTGTGCTATAGCATTGTCTTTGAAGATTGGTCTAGTGAAACAGTAAAATCAAAATATAACCCTGATATTTCCATTATTAACCAAAATACATGTTTTTGCATTTAATGGATGGATGATTCTTGAAAATTTTCTTTAAAGTGGTTTCCCAAGTTCAAATTCCTTTTTAGGCTAATGTGTAGCATTTGGGGATATAACTTGCAATTTTGGTACCTTGGGTAAATCACATGAGGAGGACAGACAAGAATCCCAGAAATCTAGCCTGAGACAATACCAGAGTCCCCATCGCAGCAGAGGCTGAGCTTACCTAAGTAGAGAAGTAGACATCTGGAGGCATCCTAATTTAATTATTTTTCCAAACTCAGTGCTAAGACCAGTTGTTACTAAACTACCAGAGTATGAGTGCTGTTAATATCCTCTGTTTTGGAGGACCTCCACTCTCGGTCAACAGCCCTAGTTACTTACAGCTCTGCTAATATTTACCTTTACCTATCAAAGTAGATTGATTGGAAAACCACCTGTGAACATTCCTTCCTAACCAGCCTCTTGCCTATTTCTGTTCCCCATAAAACCCAATCAAAACCTCATATATATTTAAGAAGCAAAAAGGTTCAAAAGGAAATTTCTCATCCTAGTCAATCCCTGATTATCCAAAGAGTGCATTTTCAGGAAAAAAAAAAAAAGGTGTCAATTCTTCAGTAAGGTAGAAGAAAATGTAGTTCACAGGTCTTGAATACAAAGGGGAAATGAGTCATTTCAGATAACTAAGTTTAAAAATAAGGGCAAGGGGCAATGATGTGGCTCAGTGGAGAGAACCAGGCCTAGATATGGGGGGGCCCTAAGTTCAAATATTGTCTCAGATACTTCCTACCTATGTGACCCTGGGCAAGTCACTTAACTCCCCTTGCCTAGCCCTTACTGTTCTTCTGCCTTGGAATAAATACTTAGTGTTGACTCTAAGACAGAAAGTAAGAGTTTAAAAAATAATAAAAATATGTTTCTATGTTACTTCTCGAGGGCAAGCTTTTATCTGAAGAAAAGCCAGAATTATTTGAGACTTATAATACTGTTAGCATTTCTTACATTCAGGCTTAGCTCTTTCTAGATTACAGAATCAAAGCACTACAGATCTTACATATGGAATGGAATCCAAATATAATCCAGTCAAACTCTTTCATTTAACCAATGAGGAAACTGAGGCCCAAGGAGACTATGACTTGACCCAAATGACACCAGGAAATACCAAGTGTAAGGCTTGAACCCAAGTCCTCTAACTTTAGAGCCTGTATTCTCCATCATAATACAGAAATTGTTTTCAGTTATAAATACAAGCTAAATAATGAATGCAGATGTCCTCAGAAACCAACAGGAAGACCATACATTGGCCTCCTTTGCCTGTTGCCCTCCCACCATCTTGGCTTAAAATTACCATCTAGTGTCATCCTCTGAGAACCACCCTACTGAGGCTCCTCTCTGGAAGGTCCTTGTTCCCCTTTTTATTTCACCACTTATAACCGAGTGAATATAAAGACATCCAATTCCTTCCTCTAATGCACTTATGCAGTCTTTTCTATGTCCTTCTCTATTTGAAGTCTTCACCACCTCAAGAAAATCCCTATCCTTTTCCATCTTTTTCTTCTCTTAATTACATTCATGATTTGGAAATATAGATTAAAGCATAAGAATACTAGGGATATGCCTGTATTAAGGCATGAGTATGAATTATGTGGTAAAATTACAATTTAAATCCCTCTGGACTTAGAAGAGCTTCTAAAGTTTTCAAAAACATCAAGAATAGTCTCCTTCAGTAGCTCTCCAGGAGGCCACCTGCCTATTTTTCTTCAAGTATCAGCATTCACAAGAATCACTCACTATTTCTCATACATTTTGTTCTCTATAATTAACGATGTGACAATAATTTTGTTGCCTCTTTTTTTTGTAGCAAATCCTCTATTTCAAATATTTTCAGATTTAGATACAATTTAACTAACCATTTATTATACTACTATGTCAAGCACTGTTAGGCAGTCATGATTCAATGACAGAATTCATTCTTTGCCCTCAAGAAGCTTACATTTTACTAAAGAAACTTCTTTGTGTGTTGGCATAGGAACCTAACCACCATTTAGAACATTGTTTCTGTGAGAAAATATAGGCAACTATGTGGTGCAGTGGAAAGAGTGCAGGGCCTGAAGTCAGAAAGACTCATCTTGTTCAAATCTGGCCTCAGACTCTAGTACTTGTTTTCAAATAATCATTAAAGAAAAAGTTGCAGGGAATTATTTATGAACAAAACTTCCCAAACAATCAAATTATGCATATGCACACACACACACACACACACACACACACACACACACAATCTGTTTATAAGTTGGAAAGTACCTTTTTTTCTTTAAACTTTTACATTCTGTCTTAGAATTAAGTTGTCAGGTCCAAGGCAGAAGAGAGGTAAGGGCTAGGCAATTGGGATTAAGCGATTCGCCCAGGGTCACACATATAGGAAGTACCTGAGGCCAGATTTGAAAAACTGACTTCTAAAATATAATCCTAGCAGGCAATTACAAAAGTGATCCAGGAATCTAACCTAAAATATTGTCTTTGTCTCTACCAAATTGGTGAAAAAATTACTTTTCTTCCTATATGCCTCTTATGAAATTTAAACAAAACTCTACCCTTTTAGTTTCTCATAGGAACATTATACAATTACTTTTAATTTTTGTCTGTTTTTCTGTAATGCCCAGTACAAGGGTTTGGTGCAAAAGCAAGTGCTTAGTAAATGCTTCCTGCAAGATTGATTGGTTAATGTTCATGAGGAAAAAATAAAGATCCTTTATTTGAAGAAACAACATAGCTATAGCATGAGTCCTTAAATGATCGTTTGAGATCTATCTTATAAGATTTCCTATTTTTCCTCCTTTTTTGATAAGTTTCACTGTAGCCCTGAAAGACTCTGACACTTCGTTATTTTAGAATCACTAAAATTATGCTTAGACACCACCTCTGGATAGATTTGAAATAGTTATAACCTAGCAACATGTTCATTTTTATAGTTCTTGTTCTCTCCAATCTAGACAAGAGAAGGTACATCTACTATCTACTCTTGGTGTCATTTATTGTCTCCTATCAAAGAAAGGTACCATAATTGGTCTGGCGTTGTAAGGTCTTTAACAATGTACAATGCTAATCACTTATTATGTGAATTAGGGGTCTTAAATGGTTACCCCTTCATCAGATCAGAATTATTCTTGGCAGCTAATAGATGTATCTGTAAAATGGAATTTTCCCATTAATGACAGAAAGGTTTCCAGAGATCTTTTAACCTGAGATAAATAAAGCAATAGATCATGGGAATATAGGCATATTTTATGATAATTACTACCACAGAGGTATTTTAGGTAATCATTACCCACACAAAAATGATGGGGCATTTCTAATGCTGGTAGCTATAATCTCCCTTGACAAAGTCACTCACATTGTGACATGACATTCTTATGATTACATTTGTATTTTTTCTAAGCCTGAATGATGAAAAAACTAATGAAAAATTTCCTAAATAAAAGTGAAAGGGAAATCATGCATCTAATTTACTGTAAGCTATTATTTAACTGGAAGTATATACTGTAGACAAATATAGTTTTAAATTGTGCGCTATTTCACTTTGGCTTTATAAGCAACCATTGTTCAGGTGGAAGAAAGTAGAAACCCAAAGCCACCTTTAAAAACCACTTTCATGAAATAAAAGAGTTAGAACAACAGTATCTTGCTCAGTTATATGCTCAGACACTTAAACCCAGAAATCTTTCTATCAAAGACACTATCGTTTTCATAAACAGCACTTCTTTTAGGTGGTTCCCCAACTTGTTATGATAAACAGCTTCAAGTGAGTAGAATGCTGAACTTAGACTCAAGAAGACCTGGGTTCCAAACTTACTTTGGCTATTAATGTGTGACCTTAAGCAAGTCACAACCTCTCCGAACCTCAGGTTTTTTTGTTCAGCCATGTCTGACTCTTCATGATCTCATGGATGGCACACCCATACAATTCGTGGGGTTTTCCTGAGAAGTATATTACAGCGATTTGCCATTTCCTTCTCCAGTGGATTAAGGCAAACAGAAATTAAGTGACTTGGTCAGGGTCACACAGCTAGTAAGTGTCCAAGGGTGGATTTGAGCTTGGGTCTTCCTACTCCAGGCCCAGCATTCTATCCCATGAGCCACCGAGCTGCCTCCAAACCTTAGGCAACTTTAATCAAAATTATAAGATTCCCCAACTTATTGACTTATGGTTGT
This sequence comes from Gracilinanus agilis, assembly GCF_016433145.1. Lineage (NCBI taxonomy): Eukaryota > Metazoa > Chordata > Mammalia > Didelphimorphia > Didelphidae > Gracilinanus > Gracilinanus agilis. The sequence goes on from NC_058131.1 coordinate 536,335,287, forward strand.
TAAAGTTTCTTGTAGTAGGATCCATTCCTGATTTAGTCAGGGCTCACTCAAGAAGACAGAAGATAGTTCCACCATTCTTAAGAATTATTGGTGAGGTGGGGGAGGTAGGTAAGAAATAAGGAACAACCCTCAGTTTGACTTCAGGGACTAGACCAGAATCCATCTATCTTCTTAGTTGTAGTTCAGCTATCTTCTATCCTCTGTTATCAGAATATAAATTTAGGTTATTTAGTTTGGGACCTCTTAATCGTCCAAGCTGATAGTATATACACCAGAGATCTCCTAGTGAAAGGCAATTTGACTTCTAGTGAGCTTTCAGAGCTTCATATTTTTGCTTCCCAAAACCTCTGGCAGTTTTTGCAGGATCATGGATTTAGAGATAAAAGGTACATCAGAAGGCACTGAGTCCAACTCCTTCATTTTTTTCATATAAAGAAATCGAGGCCCAAAGAGGTTATATGACTTGCCCAAGTTTTCCCAGGTAGTAAGTGGCAAAGCTAGAATTTGAACTCAAGTCTATGAATTCAGATTCCAATTAGGTATCTTTTATACAAATATGTGAAATGGTTAGTTCAAATATTGTTTTAAAAGATACATTTCTGGGATTATGACCCCCCCTCAAAAAAAAACAGGATGTGCTAAAAAATAAGAGAAAGGAAGAAAAAGAAAAATTGAAAACTCATTCTCTAACAGCCCTGGTTTTGCTGGTACAGATACCTTTCACTGTTTCTTTTGTTTCCAGTCCAAGACCTCTGCAGCCACCTTCATTATTCCCTCTCGGGAAGTTGTCCATTGATTTTTCTTGGTGATTCATGGGCTCTGGTTCTTGATCATTAACTTCATTTTGGTGGCAGAAACCCAGAAACAGAAGAATTACCTTCTGTGAGTTTTGCACATCAGAATTTAAGCTTACATTTTTTGTGAGCTCTGTGGATGTTTTTGCCTATTTCCTCGTGTGACTGGAAAACAAAAGACACTAATGAACATTTCTAGTTGCTTATGACTTACTAGCTCAGAATCAGATTAATTTTTCCCACTTGTAAAGAAATAACTGATTTCAATGACTGATTTCTTTCCTCCTGAACAATAACCTCTTTGGAGTTTTTTGTTGTTGTTGCTTTTTAATAACAATGGTAAGTCTCTGGTTAGCCAATCACAGCACACTTGCTGATCGAAAAACCAGCCCTACCATTCATTCTATATACATTAAATGCTTACATTTTTTTAAAGCAGATTTCAGCCCTGAAAGATTGTGTAATACTAAAATGTCAGACAAGCTGTATCGTGGACACCTCATTAACAACAACACTGTGGTTTGTTTCAATACGATGGTGTTAGCATCATGAAAATGGAGGGGACATAAGGGAATTAAAATTTAGTGACACCTCCTTAGCTTATTTTATTTATGCTACAAAGTGAAAGCCAGGAATGACCCTGATAGTTATAATAATATTTATTTAACTCTGAACATTCATATGGCATTACCTATTGTGTTGCTATTTATCAAATTGGATGTGATATCCTACATTCTAGGGATGTGACTGTTTTGCCAAGCTTAGAATTCATATGGAATTCTCTGGTTCAGGGTCTTAAATCAACTGAGACCTTTGGTGTTTGAATTGGCTTATTCTAAACCAAAATGTGATTTCCTCTTTCTGAGAGGAGGGAAAAAAAAGATTTTAAAAGCCTCATTAAGAAAATCCTCATAAGAGTTCTTGGACTTCAAAGAATACTCACAAAACATTTTGATGAGTTTAGTACAAAGGAATCCAAAACATACAGATTAAATTTCCTATAAAATACTCAGAGTCAGAGAGTTCCTAGCAAAATGCTTCTTGTGTGTTGTCTTAAGTCAGATCTTTTAAAAACCTGCTTAAGACTTTTGAGAAACTCCAAAAGTAACTGTGCTAACCTAAGCCTCCCATCTTTCCAAGTCTTGGGAGCCAAGAGCCCTGCTTTTTCATAGTGATTTGGGGGTTAGCTGGCATAATTCTGGAAAGAAGATTGCATACTTCTGTTTGTGACACAAAGTCCAGTTGACCTTACTACATTCATTTCTATGACAGAAAGAATACTGAATTTACACATGAGTGAGCCAAAGGCTCAAATTTAGTCTGGCAAAACATTAGATGTGGCAAAAGGTCTTGAGTTTCAAATGGGCAAGTCACAACCTTCCTGAAAACCAGATTCTTCATCTATACAAGAAGATCCAATTTCCTTTCACTTAGCCAATAAGTACTAGAAAATTGCCTGAGCCCACAAGAAGTTAAGTAGTAGGGGTGTGATTGAAACTTTTTAGGTGCTTTTCCCTCCTATGGCATGCTATTCCTCATCTGTAAAGTGGGGGGTGAAAATACCAGTAAGCCCTCTTACACAGGTTTGTTATGAGTATCAACTGAAACAATATCTTTATGCACTTTGCAAACTTTGAAGGACTATGAAATCACCCATCATTATTATTATAATTATCATTATTTTACTATTCCAAAACACAAATGATCTGTTTCAAGTAGCATTCAGATACTTAACCAAAATTCACATCATTATTTCAAGAAAGGCCTATGTGAAACAATATATCGTGTACTCTGCCATAAAAATTGTCAGGAGCCTTGAGTATCAAAGGAATAGTTTGAATTGGAAATCAATCTTTAGGAAAATAATAATTTTAACGTAAAGCAAAATTGTAACCTCACCTTTTAATACTAAAGAAATTAATATTTGTTAGCATAAGGTTACAGCATCATTGGCCCTAGGAAGAAGGAGAGAGGTAAAAATATTGTGAGCTAGTCAACATGTTTGCAGGCAAAGTGATTTTTAAAAATACATCTGCAAATCTGCTCCAATCAGGTTCATCCATCAATCAATCAACAAATATTTATTGGGAAAGAAGGAGAGAGAGCCATTTTTTAAGCACCTACTATGTGCCAGGCACTGTACTAAGCATTTTACAAGTTATCTCATTTGATTCTCACAGCAATCCTGGGAGAGGAACATCCAGATCATTCAGGATCACATTTTTAGAAAGCTCTTCCAGACTGTTTTCTTATTCTTTCTATAGATATGGCTCCAATTTCAGAGCATTAAATATATTTTGTTATTTTAAGTTAAACTGGCTCGAAAAGTTTTTCAACCTGAAAACTTTTCTTTTATTTGAACTTCCAAAACTGCTGATTTCATTTTAATAAAAAAAATTAAATACTCCCAAGCTGAAACTGTGCATGACAAATTCCAGCCCAGAGCCAAATTTTATGATCATGTCAACCCCCTGAAAAATGAGAGGAAAGGGAGGCTTAACTGTAAGACTGATACAATTTGAACTGGATGTTAGCAGCTTGAATAAGTCATTTCTGTGGGTGGTTTATTGTATGGGTGTGTGTGTGTGTGTGTGTGTGTGTGTGTGTGTGTGTGTGTGTGTGTTTGTGTATAGATACAGATTTTCTTTTCCTATAGAAACATGAGAAGTCTTGTTTTCATAATCTGAATAGTAGACTTGAACCAGAATTCAAAGGGGGACGGATTAACATTACCCATGCAAGCAATGGATTCAAGGCAATTTTAATTGAAAAGAAAAATTCTACAGTTTATTCATTTTTAGAGCATGAGTTATATTCAACCCACAAACTCCTCATTATTCATACATGGAAGTATGTGTTTAATGATTAAGACTCTAAGGATTTAGTTGATAGAATAATCTACATTTCTAAAGAGAAAATATGAAGTGTGGTTTTTAATTCTTTAGAAGAAAAGTCACGAAGCATGTCAAAATATAACACAGGCTCTCAGTTTTTAAAACTATATCCACAATTTGCCTATCCATTGGTTTGTTCATCTGGCTATCAAGGCTGTACAGTCTTGATCTAATAATGGCTAATTATGCAGTTGTTTATCAGCTCATTTGAAACATTTTGAGATTCAGTCTAGCTCAGCAAATTGCTGTGCTTAAGGCATTTTTACATTCTAGGAAATTATAATATCCCCAGAAGGCAAAGAATTAATAATAAAAATCCTCTTTTGTAAAAGATTATCATTGCAGAGCAAATGGAGCAGATCTTCCCTATCTTGGTGCATTTAATATTCTCATTTTTTCCTGAAAGTTTGATGGAAAGACTATGTGGAGATCATGGTTTTATTAACTTATTAAGAGACACATTTACAGACCCGGTACAGCATATTGATTCCCACAGCTGTGGTCCCACGAAGAGCCAATAATCGCAGAGGTGAATGTTTCAGTTTGTTTCCTAAGAATATTTTTTAAATTAAAAGAACCTCATTTTTTCCCCAACTCAGGGCAATATACCTGTTAAATTCTAGTGCTAATGGAACTAAACCAAGATAGTTGGATATAACTAGCCTTTTTTTTTTTTATTTTAGCTGCAAAGGGGAAAAAACCCACAATCTTCTGTTATTGGTCACCTATCTTATATGTAGCCCATCTTCCTTACTTGAGACGACACCCAATTCATAAAAGGGAGCTGTGATATCAGTGGATACAACCCATCACCAAGGCACTAAGTGGAACCGTATTTCCACTCTCATGATTGACAGAAATGGAGGCCACGTTTGAGAAGCTCTTCTTTCTTGCATCTAAATTTTCAGATAGTGGTTGTTTCTTGGCATTCCTTTTGAAATAAGCAAACAGATTGTGATGAGTCCCCACAGGGTAGTAGAGCAATACTGAATGTGGAGTTGAAGGACCTGTGTTCAAATCTTGACTCCACCATTTATTTACTAGCTGCGTAACCTTAGAGAAAACCATTAACCTCTCTAGACTTCAGTTCCTTCATCTGTAAAATGAAGTGGTTTGACTAGATGACCCTAAAGGTCCCTTTTAGCTCTAAATCTTGAATCCTACGCTCTTTGTAATTCGGCCCTTGCCATGGATTTTTTATCACTTTCATTACCTCCACATTGGGTTACTATGCCATATTTTAAAGGAGAAAAACAACCTGGAAGCCTCAGTTGAACTATAAGAGACATTTCCTTTATGGCATTATTTGCACAAAGGATATATACATTGGCTCTTTTATGTTGTCCAAGGCAGCTTGGACCACTTTTGGCTTCTAAGTGTGATTTGTACAGCTACCTTTGGTCTATAAATATGCTAAAATTCTGGAGTTTTCCATGAACTTTCTTTCCCTCTGTGCAGTCTCAGTCCATCTCACAGAAGTTGAAGTTAATAAGGGATTTCCAAAAGAACCTTTCATCAGCCTGAGGTCTCCCTTGAACTAAAGATGGGTTATCTCCTCCAATTTTTCCCTTAATTCTAATGCCTCTATTCTGTTGATTATTTCCAATACATCCTATCTAAATCTTGTTTATAAAATTATTTTCATGTCTCCCCTATCAGACCATGAGCTCCTTGAATAGTGACTACCTTTATACCTTTCTTTTTATCTCCAACACTTAACATAGGACCTGGCACATTGCAGGGCCTTACTAAATGTTTTTTCAGCTAAAAAGAGGTTTTTGGTACTGTCCCCCTTAATTTAAAAAAAATGTTTTTTAGGCTACATAACATTGTGGCATAAGGAGAGCTTGATCTAGTCGTTCGTATTCTGAAAAATGAGGGAGGGCAAGACCACAGCAAACTATCAATCTGAACCCCAGAGAGTAAATATCCAAGACAGTCATAGTTCTGCATTCGTGCTGCCTAGGACCTGCGTTATTCCTATTTACAAATGAAAGATTGTGTGTAGGAGAGAGAGAGAGAGAGAGAGAGAGAGAGAGAGAGAGAGAGAGAGAGAGAGAGAGAGAGAGAGAGAGAGAGAGAGAGGAGAGAGA
>NC_058131.1:536343992-536352603 GCF_016433145.1 Gracilinanus agilis
GAGAGAGAGAGAGAGAGAGAGAGAGAGAGAGAGAGAGAGAAAGGAGAGAGAGAGGAAAGAGAGAGAGAAAGGAGAGAGAGAGGAGAGAGAGAGAATAGGGAGTATACAGCTGTGTTATTGGCTTCCCATGGCTGGAAATCGTTACAACAGCTTTCCTTTGGTCAGTCTGCCTCTAGAATGTGTCAAAGCCACCCTGGGATGGTACAAAGGTCCTTTTAGAGAAGGTTTCCAGAATCCAAATCAAACCCATTACTACAGGACCCTTTGAAACCTCACCTTTTCACCCCTATCATCACAGCTGTGGTTATAGGATTGTTATTGTTTAATCTCTGTCTGTAGGGCACACCATAATCACCATAATTCATCCTAATGTTGTGTGATTAGCAGCCTCTGTTGTGGTGAGAATTAAAAGCCACTCACCCGGGCTCTGTAACCTTTCACCCCAAATGGAGTTCGTGGAGTCTAAGTGAGGCTTGATTTGGCTGGAAGCTGGTCTGCAGAAACTCATTTGGAGATGCCTGCACTCTCTCAAACTAGGGGCCTAAAGAGGAAATTTCACTTTCTAACACAACATGCAGGACCCTTGAGCAAGCTCAGCACAAGAGTTCAATCGCTCCACCTCCCTTTAAAAAAGACTAATCTGGCCCAACCCTGGGAGTACTGACGCTGGATTTCGTGTGCGTGTTGTATTATTTTATTCTAGAGTTGAAGTGGCAGTTTTAGTAGACCTTAAACCTAAAACTCAGCATTGTTCATTAGTGGACCCATTGAAAACAACATAAAGAGGATATCCGTGTCCCTGGGAATCTCTGTATTTTGAAGTAAACGATGTAAATTCGAGTCACTACTAAATACCAATAAATGAACAAAGAAATTAATTATTCATCTAAGAAGGTTATATTTTCCTTCATAACATAACCCAATTGGATAGAGTGTAATTTATCACCGTTTTCTGTTAGAGGAGTCCATAAGCCTTTTCCCTCATACACACACTTGGATTGTACTGAAAAAAAAAATACTCCGTCCTGGAACAAATGTAGAAGCCACCCCATGAAGAGCAGCTCTCAAAAAAGAGCTAATTAAGTCATGAACACTGGGCACTTACTCTATTGCCATTAAGTAGCACCCTCATTTCTTCTGGCTAGATTAGCACTATAGTCAATTCAAAAAGCATTTATTAAACTAGATGGTGCAATGGATAAAACACTGGACCTGGAGTCAGGAAGACCTGATTGCAAATCCAGCCTCAGATACTTATTAGCTGGATGACTATGGGCAAGTCATTTGCCCTCTGTTTGCTTTAGTTCCTTAATTGTAAAATGGAGATATTAATAGCACCTACCTCACAGCATCAAGGATCAAATGAAATAGTATTTGTAAAGTACTTAGCATAGTACCAGAAACAAAGGCACTCTATGAATGCTAGCTATCATTATTATCATTATTATTATTAACTACTACCAGATGTAGGATGTTGAAGTATTTCCCCAGGTTGAATTTCATTGTCTTATAACATTACCCAAAATGTCTCTTTTTCTGTTGTTTTTTTTTCCTCGTTTACATATTCTGCATTTTGATTTAAATAGGAATAAAGTCACTTGATTCAGCCCAATAGACATCAGCAACAAAATTAATTCTGAGGTGAAACCTCAAAAAAAAACAACCCTCCTCTCTTTTTTTTTTTAAAGAAGAGCTATTGGGATTGAATCACAATTGTATTTGAAGTATGAAGTCCTTTCTTTGTTTTTATTGTGTATAAAATAATGCCTAAGGAGAGATTGAATGCCAAGAAATCGTTCATTTGAGGGTTCCTGATGGTATCTGCCATATGCAAGTGAAGCAGGAACAGTTTTTATGACATCTTCAGAACTTGGAAGATTGAATTACAGTTTTAGTAATCATCCGTTCCCCTTCTCTTGTGTCACTTTTTGGTAATATATTGCAGGGGAAAGACTTATGGTACCAGTTTTATAAGCTTGCAATAAAAATATAACAACTGTTGTATTAAATTATTTAAGTTGTAAACCACTGTAAAAAGGGGGGAAAGTTTTATCGACATGGAGGCAGAAAAACTGATTATGATGGAGTGTAAAATGTATTGTGCTGATTACCACAGAGTTTCTGCCTGGTTTCGCATATTGTAAATCTTCAAGCCTGCCTTTGGAATGAGACCCTGTGTAGGCAGTGTTCTTTTTTATTTATTTACTAATTATGTAGAACCGGCCAATGGTGAAGGGAGGGGGGAAAGTGGAATTTGGGTAGTGCCATCTTACCTGTTTAGCAAAATTGAGCATAAAAACAAAAGGAAAGTTCAGAGTTTTCAGTTTAAGAGGGCTCTTACAGGAATTTCAGTTAAGTGTGAAATGCATATCATCTCCACATAAGGGATAGGGACCAGACCTGGAATTCTGATAAAATAAAGAACCCTTCAGTGAAGAAAATCCCTCCACCAATGCCCTTTGGCACTTTGACGGCTACTTCTAAGTCTTAGAGAGCTGCCTAGAGAGCTCAAAAGTCAAGTGATTTGCCCAGGGTCACCCAATCAATATATATCAGAGACAGGACTTGAACACAAATCTTCCTGGCATCAGAGTGGGTGCCGTATCCACTATTACCATAATGCCTTTTTGGCATAAGATCTCCATGTCCCCATGGTAAAAACAAAGCATGCCAGGTAACCAAAGAGATTATGTGATGTCTCCAAAAACAAATGGAATATTTGGCTTTATTTTTAGTTTTTATTGTTAATTCTTACTATCTATCATGGGGGTAGAAGGGCAAGGATAGAAAGGAGACCGAGCAGGGAAAATTGTATTCTTTTGATTTTATTCAAATATGCATTACCTTTTAAAAATCACATATATATGTATATAAACATAACATACATACGGATGTGTATACATACTCCATTATCTTCAAAATCTATTTCTTCCCCACTTCAATAAAATGCAAAAAGTCAGTCTTCCTCTGGGTCAGGAGCAGGTCTCTTGTTATACGTGCTTAAATGGAGCTCTGCCTGAAGTTTTTTACTCTTTAATTTTAAAGTTTTTTATATTTCACTTGTCTGCTTGAAAATGGTTTCAAAGCCCAGATGATCCTGTGGGAGGTCACACATTAGGCTGCGAAGCACAAGCACTAGATTGCTCAAGAAATCTAAATCTTCTTTGCTTTCAGTGCCCTTTATTCCCTGGCCTACCCTGCCATGTAGAATTTGTTATATTCTTTCGCCCTCCCCAAAGTGGCTGCATTCAGGATTATGGAGAATATAAGTATGCTCTGAAATTTACACCCAAGTACTTCCGTGATGAGGATGATATAGGAAACTCAGGGTTCCATAAGCATGCCTTCCATGTAAAGTAGCTACCAACTTGGGTTTCGCTTTGCTTGCTCTGCCTCATTAGCTCTCTTACCCCCTCTTAACTGACCAAAGCCACAGTCTCAGGTGATGACATTTATGGAGAAGTTGTTGATTTGTTTGGATTTTTTTTTTTTGGTTGTTATTTTGTCTGTTTTTTTTTTACCCGATTGAACTAATTGCTCCAGTTTTCTGCTTGATGCTATCATCCCCTTTTTATCTATCCAGAGGGGATGATAGCTTCAACTGTGCATATGTCTATAAATCTGTTACCTATTGTGTTTCTTTTAAGTCTTCCCTTCCATCTTAAAATCAATACTGTGCACTGGTTCCAAGTTAGGAGAGCGTACGGGCTAGACAAGTTAAGTGACTTGCCCAGGGTCACACATCTAGGAAGTGTCTGAGGCCAGATTTGAACCCATCGCACTGCCTTTTACCCATTATGTTTTACAATTGTCACCTACTGATTCAGAAGAAAAGCTCTGAGGGGAATCACCATGATGTGGTAGTATTGGTATAACTTTTCTGAACATTAATTGATTAAAATAAAAATATTTACCAAGGAAGACCCTGGATGTCAAACCAAAGGAAGTGTGCTATAGATGTGAGCAAAAGAAATGCTTCCACAATTTAAGGTAATGAATGGAGCATCATCCACAGTGAGGCCCAAGGAGGGAGGCGTAATTGCTTATGGAAATTTAAATGGAAATGCCCTACAGATGCTGATTCTCTGCTCTAACTAGAAGCAACAGGCCTTAATAACTATGGCTGCTTTCCAAAGGCTATCACATATGTGTATGTGACCATAACAACAAGGACTGTTATAGGAAGCGGCACAAGGTACACTGGATTTTGAGGGGGAGGCATGGCTTCATCCCATGGGACCTCATGCAAGACCTCCGTATACAAACTGGGGCCCAAGCTCTCTAGGCCTCAGTTTCTTCATCTAGAAAAATGATGGGGCCAAATCTCTGAGGTCCTTTCCATATATAAATTCTTCAGCTACTCGGAGAGAAGACAGAGAGTAGCAAACGCAAAGAGTAATGACATGAACTTGCCATGGCACTGAGAATGCCACTGTTTCACATCAGCCATCTAGAAATTATTTTTAAGAGCCCATTTCTAAGTGCCATATTAAAAATGATGGAATAAAGTTGATAAAACCTAATAACCTTAAATAATTTAAACCCCATTCTTAATGAATCTATGCTAACAAAATAGAGTTTAGATCCATAGATATTAACTACAGCAAAAAAAACTATTTAATAAATTTAGTAGTTTTTTTGTCATTAGAAAATATCATCTATTGTCTTTAAAAAAGCAAAACTCAGAGTTGGAAAAAACCTCAGAAATAATCTTGTCTAACTCCCTCATTTTACAGATGAGAAAACTGAGGCCCAGAGAGGCAAAAATGCTTGTCCAAGCTTACACAGCTAATAAGATCCAGGATTCGAATCGAAGTTTTATCCATCTCTGTCACTGCAGAAGTCATTCTGCCCCTTATAACTTCTGTAGCATGCAAATTTATTAAATTCATTTTTTAACCCTTACCTTTAGTCTTAGAGTCATATACTAAATATTAATTCCAAGGCAAATGAGCAGGAAGGGCTAGGCAATCGGGGCTAAGTGACTTGTCCAAAATCACATAGCTAGGAAGGATCTGAAGTCAGATTTGAACCCACGACTTCCTGCCTTCAGACCTGGATCTCTATCCACTGAGCCACCTAGTTGCCCCCAAACTTATTAGATTCTTAATTATTTTAATAAATAAATTCAATGCTTCCCAAGCACTTACTTTGTATAAGAGACTGTGCCAGGTGATTGAAAATATGAACATTAAAAAAAAAAAACCTTGTTTCTGCCCTAAAGAAGCTTGGTCTAGTGGGAATGATAATGAAAAGGTTTTTTCCCTATTGTTTTTGTAATTGAACTTTTTTTTTTTCAAAAACTCATTTCTCAGAAGAAATATTATACTTCGGTTGTGAGGGATTAATATAAAGATATCCACATACCCCAATATTGCCATAAATATAGTTTTAGAGGGAATATTAAAGATCATTTATTCCAACATCTTCATTTTACAGATGAGGAAACTAAGGCCCAGAGAGATTTAAGTGACTTGCCTAAGGTTGCACAGATATTGAGTGGCAGAGCTGAGATTTGAACCTATTTCACCTGATTTCATCCTAGTTCCACTATACCATCCTCTGCCTTGCCCTATATGCTCTGTATGCATCTCCTTGTATAAAGATGATGTTTTGATTGGAATCTGGCTTTTGGGAGCAAGGCCGGAGAAAATTAATATTTGTTCTTCTTTTGTATTATGATTCAATATGGCGGGATATTGTTTTCTTCCTTATATACTGTATAGTACAAAGGGTTCAAAAATGATTTATTGATAACTAAAGATCCTTTGGTTATTATAGCTTTGTCTAAACTGAAGATAAAAGAAATGCAGAAAACATACAGCTCATTTTATTCTTATCCACCACAGCTGTTTAAACAAAGCAGAAAACCAGTCATTTCCAAACCGCAATGAAAATCATCGTTAGAATAGTATAAAGATGTCCCTATAGTTGCATCATAGGCAAATGCATTGGCTACAGGAGGCCTCTCCTGTTAGAGAGCTGCTGAGAAGCAAAGTGGATGAACCAATGAACCACAGTCGAATTTATATTGTACTTTTCACACAGGAGGATTATCTAGGACTTCAGCACACCTACACATGAATTCATGTGTGACTTCCAACTCTTCCAGCTTAATTTCCTTATGGACCATTTTTCTAGAAAAGAAGATGGAAAAATTCTGCTAACCATCAATGGGTTGAGAGCAGCCAATCTCATCTCAAATCGAGCAGGTGCCCCAGATAAAGTCTAAAATGGAGCCACAGAGGTGAAAAGGGGGAGGAAAAAAAGGAAATGTGTTGTGATAAAATGAATGGCACTGGACTGGACAATATAAATGTTGTCACGCTTTAGCTGATTCATCTCAGTCCGTAGTCAGAAACCTTGCTTCATAATTCATCCCAATTTAGTCTTATTAAAAGCCCCTTTTCAGGAGAGGCCCAAACACAGCCAATAAAAGAGCTCTCTAACCATTTAGCCTTCAGGGAAAAAAAATATTCTAAAGAGTCAGGGTTGAGGTCACCAAGAGATGCAGTATGTGAGGGAATTTCACAAGCCCTGCATTTTATCATGCCAGAGAACTACACAAATATTTCACCTCTTAGCCAGGTTGCTCTCTTTGTGGTCAAAAGGTGACAAGTTCAGCCCATTCCCTCTGTCTTAAACTAATGTTAGTTAACTTCCTTGAATATTCAGTAGACTATTCTGGCACAGTTGCATTTATTAATAAGGATTTTCAGCAGAATTTGAGCATTGTAGTCTCAAAAGTTGTATCATTATACCAACCATACATAGGGCACTAGGTGAAAGGGTAAAGAGCCCTTGTTAAATAAGATTTATATGCTGTGTAAAATCTAATTTATGTTTAACTCTGCAATAGGATTTGCAGAAAAATCTATAAATGTAGCAAATATGCTAAAGAAACTAAAAAGGAACTAAAAAGAAACAAGATGGCCATTAATCTCTTCCAACATCACAAATTTCCTTCCGTGACACATCATTTTATAGCCTGATAAAATACCATCCTTATATCAGAGATTACTGGATTATCTGGGAAATTTGGAGAACAAATACCTGGAAAGAGATGTAATAGATAGTCACCAAAGATGAAGAAATATCTCTTAAACTTTGAATTGTATAAATGAATATGATTATAAAATAGATTTAGTTTTGTTTAGGATGGTATTAACTACTCTTATAAAAATGTTCCTGGAACAGGCTCTTATACTTGCTCAATTCATAAAAAATAAAACAGATTGAGTTGAAAGCGTATTGATAATTTGGAAGCTGTGGATGTTAATCCCATTCTTTCTGTCCCCGAAAAACTTGAGTTTTACCAGAAGTCTTACAAATAAACTCAAAAGAATGAACCAACCCATTAACAATTTAACAGCTATCCCAGTATCATTATAGTGATGCCTTTGAACAGAAGCAGACCTTAAAAGGAACAAAACCATTGTCCTAGTCTCACTTTCAGAAAGGTCATCCACTTGTACAGTTTCAACCATCACCACTTACAAATGCCTCTTAAATCTACATGTCTAATCCTGAATTCTCCCCGACATTCTTCTTCCTCACTGGCAACTGGCCACAGGATATCACCATTTGAATATCCTTCCACCACCCCAAGCCCAACATGTGCAAAGTGGAGTGCATCATCTTCCCCAAATTCCCATACCCAATTAGTTTCTAGCCCTCCCAAATCTGTTCTTTTTTCTATTAATACTACCATTCTTTCTAAGCTTAGAGACTTTCCAGGCATGATACCATCTTCTTGGTGCTCTGAGTAAAGCCAGTTCCCACATCCCACAGCCATCATCTCCTTCTGCCTATATTATAGTAAATCTCTACTGGTTCCTTTGCCTCTAGCCCCACTTGCCTCCCTTTCCCCTCATTTCCCATAATCCATCTTACATAGGCATGCCAAATTAATCCAGTTAAAGATTTGTTAAGTACCTGTTGGGTGCTAGGTAAGAGATAGCATAGCATAGTCAATAGAAAATCAACCTGAGCAGATGATCCCAACAAATTACCTATCCTGTCATTGCCTAGGAGATTCAATTCAGTTCCTCTAAGATTATAACTTGCAGAGATGTTTCCTTCCCTAGGAGTTCCCTGTATCCATGAAATCACAGGTTCAGTCTTTTTCCTCTGTCCCTACATCACTCCCTCCTTCTTCCCACCCCCTGCCCTGTTCAGGGAACTCCAGAGGCTCCCTCTTGCCTCCAGGATCAAATATAAAATCCTCTGCTTGGCATTCAAAGCCCTTCATACCCTAGCCCCAATCAACCTTTCCAGTCTTGTCGGTCCTTCTTTTCCACCATGTACTCTTAGAACTAGTGTAGTGACACTGGCCTTCTTGCTGTTATTACAGGAACAAGACACTCCATCTGTTAGCTCCTGGCTGTCCCCCATGCTCTCCCTCTTAATCTTTACCTACCGACTTTCCACCTTTTCAATCAAAATCTCTCATCTTCTAGAGCAATAGGGAAGGAAGGAAGGAAGGAAGGAAGGAAGGAAGGAAGGAAGGAAGGAAGGAAGGAAGGAAGGAAGGAAGGAAGGGAGGAAGGAAGGGAGGGAGGAAGGAAGGGAGGAAGGAAGGGAGGAAGGAAGGAAGGGAGGAAGGAAGGGA
>NC_058131.1:536355246-536367499 GCF_016433145.1 Gracilinanus agilis
AAGGAAGGAAGGAAGGAAGGAAGGAAGGAAGGAAGGAAGGAAGGAAGGAAGAAACCAATGGCCATTAATCATTTTATTAGGACCCCTGCAGACTATTTGATGTAACATTATCTGTGTTTTATTGTATTTCAATTTGTTTTGTTAAATAATTCCCAATTACATTTTAATCTGGTTCTGGCCCCACTACAGAACCTTGTGAGCTACAGCTGCATGTTTGATACCTCTAGTCTATCCTTGGCCTTTCCCACTCTCTTAACATTAATGTCTTCCTTCTTTTAAATTTTTTTCCTTTTTATCCTATATAGAGATGGATCATATAGCTTGTAATTTTTTCCTATTTGTTCTATATAAATAAATATAAGATATTGTTGTCTTTCCCATTGTATTGTGAGCTCCTTGAGGTCAGGAACTATATTTTACCCCTTTTTGTAAGTCTAGCATTTAGCATAGAGCCTGGCTATAATAAATGCTTAATACATATTTATTGACTGAAGACCTATGTGCGAGATATTCTAGGTGCTAAGGATACAAAAACCAAAGTGAAACCATTCACAACTTCATGAAACATAATATGCTAATTATGCAGTATATCATATACTGTTAATTTACTGCTTCATTTCTCTAAAATCATCACCTCATCATCTTATTCTCTTTCTCAAAAACTTAGAATAGCTCCCTCCTAACACTGTATGAAATTTTCTCTGCTTGGTAATCACCATGTTCCTAATCTAGTACCATTTTGCCTGTCCAAAGATTACTGTATTTTCCACTAGTTCTCAACAGCAGCCATTGACCCCAGTCTGCATGGTTTTTGTATGGTTTCCCCCATACACACCCTTCCACCACTGCCCAATCCCATCTCCCTGCTTCTACTCAGTCTTAACTCAAAGCCCTCACCAATTCTTGGAAGACTTCCTTATTCACTGGAGTCTATGCCAGAAATCTGGTACCTAATTATACATTTTCTTACTGTTATATTTTTATATTCAATTATTTGTCATGTTCTCATTTCAGTTCCCCAACCAGATTATAAATTTCTTAAGAACAGTGGCCATCTCTGTTCTTCTCTTCCACATAATCTTCAGCACAATTCAGGACAGAGTTGGCAATCAATAAATATTTGTTGAATGAATGTCTTGACTCTGATTTGTCTTCCATCTGGGGCAGCAGAAGGTCCTGACCTGTGGTTTCCTCAGTTTTGGAAACTTGTTCCACCAGTACAGATCTACAACTTGTCTTTATAATCTCAAAGAATTATCTGAGATACTGAAAGGCTAAGTAACTTGTTCGGGAGCAAGCAGACAATCCACAACTATTTATTAAATGCTTATTTTATAGTAGGCATTGTGCTAGGCTCTGGAGATAAAGAGACAAAAATGAAACAGTACAGGTAACTGCCTCCTTCCCACCTCTCCCCCATTCTAATGGGGTATCCTTTAGCAAAAAAAGATATATTTATACATAAAACTATGTCTTGCTTAATTCTATGTATCAGTTATTTCTCTGGAGGTGAACATACACGTCATTCTTCAAACAATATTCCTCTTGCTGTGTATAATATTCTCTTGGTTCTGCCCATTTTACTCTTCATAATTTCATGTATTTCCATGAAATTCCAAAAAAGATTTTTTAAATTAACCTGCTTATCAGTATTCCATTATAATCATATTCCACAACTTGTTCAACCATTCTCCAATTGATGGACATCCCTTCAGTTTCTAGTTTTTTGTCACCATGAAAAGAGCTGCTATAAATATTTTAGAATATATAGATTAATAGAACAAATAAATAAGTTTTTAAAATTAAAAGAACAGGTATAGATAGGAAAAAATGAAACAATCCTTACCCTCAAGGAACTTATGTTCTGCCAAAGAAATTAACAGATCTCTAAATATCTCTCTATAAACAAGGCATATCCAAAACATGCAAGTGCAGAAATAGGTATATATGGCATAAATTTGTCAAAGAAAGACACTGACCACTACAAGGATCAGGGGAAGGATTCCTAGAGAAGGTGGTAGGAGAGCAGTGTTGAAGGAAGCAAGCTAATCTGAGAAGTGCAGAGAAGGTGGTATTCCATTCTGAGCTTGGAGGCACCAACTCTAAGGCACAGAAATAAAAAAATGGAGTGGACTGACTAAGAAATGGCTCCCCAAAAAAGCCAGTGTTGCCTGGTTTGGGGATAGTAAGCTATGATAAGGCTAGAAAAGTAGTCTGGGACCAAGTCGTGGCGGGTTTTGAAAGCCAAACAGAGGAGCTTATGTTTTGATTCTAAAGGTGATCAAAAACATTTGTCGTTTATTGAATGGGAGAATAGCACGGTCAGGCCAACGCTTTGGAAAAAAATCTTTCTGGCAGGAGGATAGAGGTTGGATCAGTGTGGGGAATGACTTGAAACAGGGAAAGCAATTAGGAGGTTACTCCATTTGTCTAGTCAAGAAATAATATGGTTGTGAGAGGAGAGAGATTCTGAAGCTGGGATCACACAGCTAGTCTGCCTCAGAGACAAGACCCAATCTCGCCTTCCTGGCCCTACCCACTGCATCCTGCTTCCTCTTTGTCTTACTTTCCCACAACTATTTGCATTTAAGGTTGGCCTGATTTCTTTCAGATACCATGACTAAATCATTTATTGTGCATGGCTGAAATAACACCCTATCTTGGTTGAGTTTTTTAGTTTGGGTTTTTTTTTAATAATATTTTATTTCCCAATTACATATAGAAACAATTTAAGATTCATTTTTTTTATGGTTTGGGTTCCAAATTCTCTTCCTCTCTCTCTTTCTCTCTTATCTTCCCACTCACTAAGACAGAGAGCAATTTAATACAGGTTATATTATACATGCAAAATCATGCAAAACATATTTCCATATATGTCATGTTGTGAAAGAAAACAGACTCCCAATAAAGCACCAAAAAAGTATGTTTCGATCCACATTCGGACCCAATCAGATCTTTCTCTGAAGGGAGATAGCATTTTCATCATAACTCCTTCAGATTCACCTCAGATCATTGTACTGCTGAGAACAGAGAAATCATTCAGTCATTCACAGCTGATCCTCATCTAATACTGCTGTTGCTATAACACCCTACTTTGGAAGGATTAGGGGTCCAGTCTCTTTAGTGTTCGTGTTCTTTGTAAGATATGTCCTAGAGTTAATATAAGAAATCTTCACTGTAAGCATTTATTCATCCACTTGCTAGTTCTGTGTTCCAAGTCTCCATTTTCTCAGCTGCAAAATGGGACAAATAATTGTATGACATATCACAGGGCTCTTTTTAGGATCAAATATGGAAAATAGAGATCAAAATACTTGGGAAACAAAATGCTATGGTAATATAAGTAGTATTAGTAATATATTATAAGCCTTTTAGATCACGAGTTCTTGAGGGCAGGAATATCAGATTTTATTGATTATATCTCTTCTTCCCATCACATTTAAAGTTTAATCTTGATAGAGGAAATGCCATGCTGTAGAAAAGCAATCAATCTGTATATGAAGACCCAGCCCAAGCAGATTGTGAGCTCCTCGTGTGGGGGTGCCCCGTCTTGGGTTTGTTTTGGTTTGCTTTGCACCCTCGCTGGCCATTAGCTCAACACCTAACACGTCGACTAGTTGAAACTTAATCGTTCGTTGTTAAATGTCTGAGAAAACATTGTTAAATGTTCACCTGCCATACTGTTGTGCCGAAGACTATAACAACCAAGTTAGGCAAATGAGGTTGCTGCCTTCTACATGACTATATTTGTCTCGAGAAAGATAAGGTATATTCTTGTCCCTGTTTTTCCAGGGACTGATACTAATAAAAACTAATACACACTGTTAAGTTTCCACGTTGATTCTGAGCCAGAAGAACTCACAAAAAACCTAGACTTCATCCTCAGGACCTAGTGTTGGCCTAAATCAATTTCTAATACCCCAGGATGAAATGGAGGAAAGCATTGATTTATCTGGCAGAGAAGTCTAATAGCCAGCGGTATAACCAGCTAATTTTCTAAAATGAATATCCTCCCCCGCCTGTTGTTAACCGCAGACCGTCCTCGGGTGCTTTAAGAAAAGGCCTCCAGCCTCCTCATGTTTCACCGTTTCATCGCAGGGCCCGATCATTTAGGGAACAGTCTTGTTCCAGACAGCTTTAATTAAACTGTACTGAGAAACCAGATATAGATCAATGGAAATAATCCATAACAAGAGGCTAATCATGTATTTAACAGTGTTCAGTCCAGTTCAATCACCTTCTCCCATTTCAGTGGCTTTACATTCATGTGGCAAAGGCTGCGTGTGTATATGTATTTTTTTTTTAATCCATCCCATTAGCGACCATATGCCGGGGCTTCCAAGGATACACAAACTGTCTGCAATCTGCCAGGGATTTAGGGACATCAATAATTTGTGAATAGTCATGTTGGTACTGGTCGAAGGGTTAAGTGCTCCGCACACCGGGGGCACCTCTTTGGGGACGGAACTCTTAGTTCACTGTGAGGAACCGAATCCCCTGTGAGGCTTCCTACTACCCGCCGCTTGTCACATCCATCCCGCTGTCTCCCGGAAGCTTTATTAGCCCTGGGATTTGCAGGTCTGTGTTAAGTACTGATCGAATGGCATCTCCGAGTTAAAAAAGTGGGACAATAATATTGTTGCCACCTCAAAGAGATTTTCATACTCGTGTTATTAAGTGTACTTTCTTTTTCTTTGCCTCTTCTCTTAAAGCGGGGAAGGGGGGTGTCCTTGTAAGAATCCTCACTAGGTTGAAGACCCCTACAGAAAAAAAAAGAGAATGTTTCCTTCCTTCCTTCCTTCCTTCCTTCCTTCCTTCCTTCCTTCCTTCTTTCCTTCCTTCTTTCCTTCCTTCCTTCTCAGGTTATCTCTGGGACTTCTGGTATTTATCAAGGTGAAAAGATGAACATCTTATTAAAATAACAGCCGTGCAGGCACTAAAAGATGTTCTTGCAAAGACTTTAGGTAAAAGGAATGACTTTTAACGTGGGTTGATTTTGCCAGTTGAAGAAAAAGATTTCTTCAGTGCCGGCTGCTCGGAGAGAGGGCTCCTGCTAGCAACTTGGGGCACCCCCTGTTGCCCCTCGCTGGAGCTGGAGGACACCCAGAGTTCCCGACTCCCCGACCAGCCATCCTGTGCTCCCTGCTGCTGCCGCCCCAGATGCCCCGTCCCCACTCATAGGTGTTCTGAGGCTTCAGATCATAATCATCCCGAGGCTGTTTCATCAGCAACACAACAATCTGGCTGCTGACAAGAATTTCTAGTTGGACTGACCCTCACGACCAAAATGACTAGATGGACGTAATCTTTGTCTTCTTAAAGACAGGCATTTAAACAACAGATCATTGGTGGGGGGTGGGGGGGTGTTTCGTTTCGTTTTGTTTTGTTTTGCCTGAGATTCCAAAAATATGTCAAAGAATATTCTTTATTTTTCTCTTCTTAGACCAAATTGTCATATTTCAGCACCGTGAGCATCTAATCTATTCTAAACCTAAGGGTTTATGCTGGTTTGTGGTTGGGTTTTTATACATATTTTTATCTCCAGTAACTTTAGTCTTCTTTTTCGCAATGTAGGTTTACCTGTCGTTTAGCTATCCCTAGTCAATGTCGAGGTCTTCCCAGACTTCCTACCTTCATGCTTAACCCTTAGTGGGCACTGAGATTGTGTCTGCTTGGGAAAATGCCAAACACTAATGAGTATTTTGTTTAATGTAACAGAAACTGAAAGGGCTTTGCTTCTCCCTCCCTGATCAATGCCTTCTTCTGTTGTTTGGCTAAACCAATGGTTCCCAAACTTTTTTTGGCCTACCACCCCCTTTCCAGAAAAAATATTTCTTAGCCCCCCTGAAAATTAATTTTTTTAAATGTTAATAGCAATTAATAGGAAAGATAAATGCACCTGTGGCCATCACTGCCTCACTGGATCGCTGCAGCACCCACCAGGGGGCAGTGGCGCCCACTTTGGGAATCACTGGGCTAGATCTATCCATTCCAAAGCCAAGCAAAGAGGTCAGGAGGGGGAAGAGCATTCACTACTTGATAAGGACTTGGAGAATCCAAACTTTTGCCCACCGAGGGTCCTATCCCCAAGATAGAGGTCAGATGTCCTTGAACTGTTGTTTCATCAGCATCATCCAATGTTTGTTTATGCCTTTCCTGCTGCGCTTTCCACAAATATTCCCTTCTTCATAAATTAGATCCATTTTTACAATTACTATTAACTCTAATTACTTTTTTGAAGAATAATAAATTAGTCACAACTCTGTGGATTACATATTTGTTATCTTTTTACCCAGTTTTACTTTAACTGTATCCAGCAGAGAATATTTCAAAGCCAATTGCTTGAGCTCATATACTTAAAAAATCCAATTTGCCCCTCAAAAAGTAAATAATTTATTTGGTGGGCCACCACAATAAACTACTTTTGGGGAACCGTCCCTTACAGGTGGTACAATTGTCCTGTCCAAAACCAGTGGCAAAATGCCCTGAGTGCTTCCGTTATCACATTGAGCCATATCTGGTTGGATAGACACTATTCTGATAATGTCACACGGCCCTTGTAAGTAGTCTTTATAATTTATGAGTAACGTGTGCTAGATAATTTTCAAAAGTAAAGCTTTTAAGCCATTAAAAAAACCTCCAAAGAGATTTACTTTGTTTTCAGAACTTTCCAACTGCACTATCTTATCTCCTCCAAATTGTTCCTGGTTTTGTTATTGGTTAAGGGTTTTAGAGACTTACTAAAAAGGGCTATGAAAATGGGATGGATTGATGGTTTTTGAATCTGAAGGATAGGAAAAAAGCACCAGCTGAAGCCATTTAATCTTAAAACTTGGATTTTAATGCCTTTTGCTTTGTTTCCAAGCCAGCATCTCACTTCACTCATGCTTACTGGTTCCTTTAGAAATTCAGAAACTATGAAACCCCCACCCCACCAAATCAGAGTTTATAATGGAAAACCTTGTCTGACCCTTAATAGTCATTACTCTCCTGAACCACTGTAATACCTAAACTAAGTTGTTTATTGCACCAAACATGAAGTCCTTTGACCCTGGAGGTTGGATATTGATCTCAGACCCACTTCTGTCAATATTCACCTCCAATGTCAACACTCTTCCATGTGGAATACTCAGAAATGATTTAGTTTTCTTAATCATACAGCCATAGATATTCTGATTCCTATAAGTTACAAACATGTCCCATTTAGAGGATATGCTTGCTTCGACCTTCTCCTAAATACATAAAGAAATTTACATTTTAAAGACATTGCTATTGAGTTTGGTTTTAGCTGTTACTGTGGGTCTTTGCATTACTCCACTAAGGGTAGTTATAAGAACCCATATAATAAGAGCAAGCTTCATGTAAACATACTCTGAGAAAACATTGCCTTAAAGACAACTTAAAATAAATGTGTCACAAATTCAGCAGGAATAGCCAAACCATTTTGAAACACATATGTGTGGAAGAAGGGGGAAAGGTCACTTTGAGAAAAGAATATTTCAGTGTTTTCTTTGCTCATGGATAACTCAATAGCAGGTTCATTTTTCAAGCAATGGTCTTTTTCAGATTGTCAAATGCATATCATAGAATTATACTCTTGGCAAAGTTTCTGAGCGTCACTTCCATTTTCTTGACAATTTAAAATTCAGTTATCCAATTATAACTAAAGGTCATTAGTCGAATGTGGCAACTTTGTCACAGTTTTGAATTTCGAAAAGAGTTTCCTAGTTTATAGAGCAAACTCTCCTGTAAGAGAAGTTTTTGTTGTCCTTGTAAATTATGTGATATTACCCAAAGTGGTGTATTTTCTTCCTGGGATTTGGTCACATGCTAAAATATGCAGACTTCATGGGCCACCAGTCCCAAAGAATGCTTTGCTATTAAAATTAAAGTCAAGTGTACATCTCACTGGATTGTTTCTTACTATATTTTATCATCATGGGATTTGGTGGCAGTGGCAATGGAATACCGTTTTAACTAGCACTGACCTGACCATTTTTTCTCTATCTCCACACAGGTGTTTTCATTGTTGGGTTTGTTAGCAATATAGCTGGGAAAAGAAACCAGAAAATTGGGAGACAAAGGAAACAATGTGGGATGGAAGATGGGAATACTTCTAAAATTATTTCTCCTTAGAGTGTATTGGTTTGAAGGGGAAATTAAAGTCAGGTCTGGTCCATGTGATTTTTTGGAGGCATTTTGCAAATTATATCACAGGACTAAACATTATGTATTGTTGAATGTTTTCAGATGTTTATAAGGTACAGTGGACTATTTCCCCAAAAGCAACCTGACTTATAGTGACAGAAGAAAAATAAATAAAGTTGGGAAGCATTCATAAGTCCTTTTTTATTCACATTTCAGGACTCCAGGCATTGCTGGAAGAACAGATGGACTTGGTCCCTGCACTTGTTCTGGTACCTGTGACTGATTTACCCAAAAGAGAAATTATCCACGTGGCATGCTGGCTTAGTGCTTAGCCCATAGCTCTGAGAACAAGCGCTGCTATGATTTCCTGGGAAAAAAAGAAACATTTATACTAATCATATTCTGTCTTGCCTTTTAATTTTTTGGTTGCCATTTTATTAATGTTTTTTTTTTTACCATTGCTGTCACTTCCCAAGAATCTTCCCTTATGAAAAACACAGTAACAAAATAAATTACTATATTGGCCATTTCTGATAAGGCTTGTTTCATTCTGCAACTCTAGCCCACCACCTCTCCACAAGGAAGTGGGAGGCACGATTCCCCATCAGTCATCTGGAGGAGGACAATTGGCCACGGCATCGATCAGAGCGCCGAAGTCTTTCGTTGTTGTTTTCATTCACATCAATTCTATATTCTACTGAAATATCCAGACATCCTTGGTCTGACAAGTGCAAAGTTAGGCGAGAAGTTTTAGCACTTCATTCACAGCCCCTTTATGAAGCAATGAGACTACAAATAAACTTTCCTACCAAGGCATGCACCTATGTTTTCCTTCCCTGTTCTCAAAGATTTCCTGCCAGTCCATTCACTACGACATGTAACTCTTAGCTCCTGCTGGAGCTGGAGAAACGCCAGATTCTTCAGTCGCACCGATTGAAACTTGAAGACGGATTGGTTCATCCAGTCCACTGGCATCCTAGTTCAAAGCAAATACCATTAACACGTCTTTGAGCATGATCATTGCTCGTCTACCAACCCCACGTCGTCGGAGGCTACATCCGATATCGTCCATGTGTCTGCTTGGAAATCAGCTCTTTCATTATGCAGAAGGTCCGGGCAGGACACAGACGCCTTTATGATATGCCATAAGCCCCAGAGCCCAGCAGAAAATGACCTTTATGTAACTAGAACTATACCATACATCTGTGCTCTGATTTCCAAGAAGGTCTTAAGAAAGTAAAAAATGATTCTCTCCCAAAGAGTGGCCACCCTGCCACCAAAAGCTCCAGGAGGCATGTATTCATGTCTGATTCTTGGGAGCAAAAAATGCAGTTATGAAAGCCAGTATCTGCCTCCTGAGAGACTCGGCTTGCATTCTTCCAGGCCAGCTTGTTCTGATTCATCTTCTTCAGTGTTCTTCAGGCTCATCAGCATAGGCAGAAGGGTTAGTGGAGCAATTTGAGTGGATTTGATCAGGGTTTACTTTGGACAAAGGGTGAATGTGACTTTCATTATTCCGTGTAATATATAAATATGAATCAATAAAGGTTCCTCTTGAAACCTCCAAGGAACGCCGTGCATTTCCAATTAATCTCATAACTTGTCTTTAACTGTTTGGCAATGTTCCATAATTGATATACCTTATTTTAATTCAAATACAGAAAAGAGAGAGCTTAGGCCAAGGCAGTGGGGACAGGAGGGGGAGGAGGAAATATTTCAAATATATTTTGTCCGTCCAAGTAATCAATGCTTTTCTGAAGCCCCTGTCACATTTGGGATCACAAGATGCACTGCGAGTGACCATTCTTCTCTGAAATTTACAGAAGGAGGAGGAAATCCTGGGACTCAAAGAAAAAACAAAACAAAACATGACTTTGTACCCAAAACATGCATCAAGTGTGTGCCTGAGCCTAGTTGAACAGCCTGGCTGTAAAAAGTCCTAGACTGAGCTCACATACCACATTCTTTTCAAGGGGGTTTGGTGGGAAGTTAGTAGTATTTTAGGCTCTTGGAGGAGGAGGCATTTAAGGAGCTGTTTCAATAGCTGTTGCCTGGTGAATTGAAAAAAAGGTATTTCAGATGTGAAAGACTTACAGATAGACATAGACAATCACATGAGAAGAATAGAAAAATAAGGGAATAACGTGTTAAAAAATAGCATTTTTAATTCACTAGTATAGAAACAGCCTTGGTCCCCCATTCCTAAAAGCTTCTTTGCTCCTGTTCAATCCCTTCCTCTGGTTTTTAGAAGTTCCCCCTCACCCTTGCTACATAGCCTACACCCCGTCCATGAGGAGGGATTACAGGGAAGGAAAGGGAACAAATATGTATTAAGTACCTACATATGTGTTAAATAATATGCTAAGTGCTTTATAAATATTATTTCACTTGATCTTTGCAACAACTCTGGGAGGTAGATGCTATTATTATTCCCATTTTATATTTGAGAAAATTGAGGTTAAATTATTTACCCAGTCACACAACTAATAAGCATTTGAGGTAGGATTTGAACTCAGGTTTTCTTGACTACAGGCCTAGAGCTCTATTCAGCATGCCACCTCGCTACTTGCAACAGCCATCAGCCAGTGCCTTCTTATGTGGAGTTCATGGATCATAAGATCAGAGTAGTTCAAGCCCATCAAGCCCACTCCTTCATTTGATAAATAAAAAAAACTACATCTCAGAGAAGGTAAATGATTTCCCAAGTCATGGGCAGCAGAGCCAGGATTCAAACCCAGGTCCTCTGACTGGAAAGCCAATGCTCTTTCCCTACCCTTTCAACCACAATGAACGGTTCTGCAAAGACTCACTTCTGCCACCACTGACCAACTGTGGTTGTTTTCTTTTTACCTAGGAGCAACCACCTTGCTCCCGTGATTCCCGTGTTCTGGCGCTAAAATTCTGTGTTTAGTTCTATGGAACTTTGTTGACTGAAGCGCAAGAACACCACCAGGGTTCCTACAATCCAGCGTTGGGTTTGATTTCTTAAAATAACATTTAAGTTTCCCTATGAAGTCATATAAGCACGAAATTCCCGCCGCCTGAGAAGGCTTAGACTAGTGGGTTACTCGAGTTCAAAAGTTCTCCACAATCGGGCTAAAGCCAATCTGCCGTCCCCGTAAGTCCAGCACGGACAGGGCGAGCTCAGCGGGCCGGAGGAGCCCAGAACGGAAGCTGACCAGTTCAAAGGTTCCGTGCCCAACCCGGGCGACATCCGACGCGACGGCACGGAAAACCTGGCACAGAGAGAGCGCCCCAGCCTCAGAGATATGTACAGTACAGCGATAATCACGTAAATCGCCCAGAAACTCGGGCCCAAGTCCTTTTGTTCTTCTTTCAATCATACACCGGAACAAAGGGGAGGAACTGGAAGCCGCGCCTCGGCGGAACGGGGACGTGGTAGAAGCTTTTTATTTTCTTTACCTTTAAAAATCCTGACGAACCGGTTTAGAGGTTCAACCCTTCAGCGAGGATCATGACCATGACAACCGGGGTAGACTGGGCTGCTATCTAGTAACTAAGACTCCATTCTGTCCCCAGGACCCACAAAACACCCATCGGCATGAAAGGCTCCTTTCATGTGAGAGAAGCCGCGATTTGCTAACTTTTCAAAAGGGTCCTAATCCCAGGCCATACAAAGTGGTGAGCATTGTACGGGGTACAGTAAATAATATGTTGACTGAGAACCTTTTTAAAGCTCAGCAAATTTCCCTCAGTTCCATTTTAATCAGGGCTGGGGATGGGGGCCAAGAGGATTCTTGGGCAATATTATGCCTGAGTACTAAGTGCATTGTCTATTCTAGTACTTGCCCATCTCTGCCTCGTATCTCATTAATCACTTTCATACTGTGCCTGGAAAAAGCATTCAAATGCAATTCAATGCATTTCAGCACTGCATTTGAACTCCAGGTGGATGACACAATGGATGTTGATGGGGCCCGTGATCTCTGGACATTGAGCCAGGCTGATGGCATAGAAGTATCTATCCTCAAACTTGCCCTTATTTCTGAAAGTCGGTGGTTTGGTTTCTCTCTCTCTCTCTCTCTCTCTCTCTCTCTCTCTCTCTCTCTCTCTCTCTCTCTCTCTCTCTTCTCTCTCTCTCTCT